>NC_046159.1:57584632-57727132 GCF_011064425.1 Rattus rattus
ATGCCAAAGGGCTCCTCGGAGCCGCATCCAGATCAATATTGGGAACTGGCCTTCTGGGAAATCACTAATGGGCTGTGGAAAACCACGTGGTGCATTAATGAAGAGCTTCACAGCTGTCCTAGGATCTCGAGAAAGGATAGCCAGAGGCCAGGTGTTGGGACCGACCAGCTCCATCACATTACAGCTCCTCCCCAAGCCGAGCGTTCTCTTTCCTGCATGGTAGAAGGAGAGAGCTGTCCTCTCTCTTCTTCTAAAGGTAGCTGCCCATCTCCAGGCTTGGAACAAGGGGTGCCCTGGGTTGGCTTACCTCATTTTCCTCAGACACCAGCCAGCCTTGCAGCAGCAAACCACGGCTGATGTGTGATGTGTGATGTATCTGAGACCCTTCAACCCTGTAATGTACTGCACAGGAAGAGAACAACATACGCAAACAGAGGGAGAGAGATGCACGAGGCAGAGCAAAATGGAATCTGAGGAGAACCAGGGGCTCAATTATTTGTCTAGCCCATGTGACAAATCCATGCTCACAGAACACCATCTCTCGGGCCAGAAGGTGCCCGCAGTCGGCTGCATTTTGGTGTACGCTCAATGAGACTGCAAAGCAGCAGCAGAAGGCTAGTTGTGGCCAGATTCACCGCATGCTTAGGCTTTTAGAGAGAGTGATCATGGTGGGTGTTAACCCCCAGTCTGACCACTTTCAGGATGTGAGGCTTGGCGGGGGTGGGGGCGGTCTCACTCAAGTCCCTGTGCAGAGCTGGAAGCCAGCAACGCGTTTTCCTTTGTTCCCATGGCCACTTATTTACGGCAACCTTCTCACATCCTGCACTAGAATGTAGTTTATTTTCAGGATTTATTTTTAGTAATTTAAATTGCATGTGTACGGGGGTGAGGGGGTTGTGTGCACACCAGTGCCATGTCTGCAGAGGACATGAGATCCCCTGAAGATCAAGTCACAGATAGCTGTGCACTGTCCCTTATGGGTGCGTGGGAACCGAACCCTATTCTGCAAGTGTCCCTACCACTGAGACATCTCCCCAGTCTTATTATTTCTTTTAAAACTAGATTTAAAGAGCAAAAGGAGAGAGAGAATTTGTATAAACAAGCAAAGACGAAAAACGGAGTTCAAAACAGCCACGGTAAGAATCACGAACAGATAGGTGAGTGCCGAGGTCGGGGCAATGTCCACGTGACAGGAGCCATGTGACAGGAGGATGGAGCCAAGTGTCTGGGTGGGAGTCAAGCCTCCAAAGTGACCTCAGTGGGACAACAAGCCAGAAAGCATCGTTGCCAGTGGACTTCAAGGCCTGCAAAGTCCCAGGGCATGGCTCAGCTCTGACCAGCAGGTTTCTATCCAGAGCTCAAATGTCACTTCTGCTCAAAGTTCACTTGGCTACCACAGTTGCCAGCTACCCTCTCCCCCTCTGCTCCCTGACCCATCTCAGGCATTCTCTCAGTTGTTTGCCAAATGCCACCTCCCTGGGGACAGCTCCCTTCCTCTGCCACTGTCACCTGTATTTATCTCCATGGGTACATGAGTAAGCCAGGTTTCACTCACACACACACACACACTGTAGCAATACTAAGGACGGAACCAGTTCATCCTAGGAGAGCTGCCCAACTTCTGAGTGCGGGACATGCACCAGCATTGTCTGAGCCAGTGACTTTTGTAATGAACACGTCTGTAAAACGTACAGGCGTGAAATAGAGGGGCGGTTTAATTGGCAGCAGAGGAGTAAACCCGCCCCCAGAGACGCAGGGGGAAGAAGAGTCCGGGTGAGAGGAAGAAGTGGCAGCAAGCAGTTGGGCCAAGTTGGGAGGTGTGGGTTGGAGTCCCTGGGTATGTGAGGCCACCCCCCACTCCCAAAGAGGACAAATCATTCAACACAGAGCTCAGAGGGCCGCTGGTGAGGGCTGGTCTGTGCGACACAGCAGCGGCATACGACTGTTTCCTAAAGGTTTTCGCCAGGAGCCTGGCCCAGAGCACAGAAGCAGCGCAGCTCTGAACCAGGGTACCAGGAAAGAGCAGGTAGCAGGAGGCTCCCTATAAGAAGGCTCTGGGCTCCATCTTATGCAATTTCTTTTTCCTGGAAGGAAAACAGCATGAACTCCCCAAGGCTGCAGATGGCTCCAAGTTCTGGGTGGTGAAATGCCAAGCGGATGGCAGCGAGCAATTAGGAATTTATGGAGCGTGCAGGAGAGGTGGGGAAAATGTCCCCATCTAGGCATGTGATGGAGACTCTGAGCTCAGCTGTGACCTACATGGGCAGCTGCATTCGGCTGGCATCAAGAAAGCAGATGCTGGCGCTGGACACCTATGCTGGGCGGACAACGAGCTGTCTAAACCTGCCATTCGTCAGTGTGGGACCTCAACCACCAAGCCTTTCCAAGACCCAGTCTTCTGATCTACAAAATGGGACTGGAGGACCATAACCAGAGAGATGGCTCAGCAGTTAAGAGTACTGGCCGCTCTCCCAGGGAACTCAGGGGATCTGACACCCTCTTCTAGCTTCTGCATACAACACACACACACACACACACACACACACACACACACACACACACACACACACACACACACACACACACACATGCACGCATTAAGACCCAGGAAATACCCAGTGGCCCAGCACACACTGGCCTCTGTGTACCTTGTGTCATTTTGCCAAAACACAGACTTAAATAAAAGTTGATTACAGAAGGAGCCTAAGAAAGACGTTTATTTGAGGAACACAAGCCTTCTGCACCTCTCTGACATAAACCGTGGAGGTCTCTGAAGTTATCTCAGTAGAAACAGCTTGGCCACGTCTACCTTTGGTGAGCACTGCACCAGATAGGCAGGCAGGGTATGAGTGAGAGACTGCCAAGCACCGTCCTCTCTGACACCTTCCAGCCTCTCAGGACACACGCCCAGCCTGGATCCCAGATCCCGGCACGGACACCACTGGTTCTCTCTATCTGCCTTTCTCCTGGCTGAGGGCTCTCGGAAGACCTTCAAGGTTTCTACATCCCTAAGTCCCAAGCACAAGGTGTGCCATAGAGCGGGTGATCAAGAAATATCTGTTAGAAGCCGGTGAGTTTGTCGGTGGCAAACATGCACATCCATCCACCGCTGGCTAACACTAAAACGGCAGCTGAAGTTCACCGAGGCTTATGCTGGGGGAAATATCCAGCGTAAGCTGTCTGAAACGGTCATGGCTAGACACCAGTTTCTAGAGCCGGTGTAGTATGGAGGCAGCAAGCAGCCGTGGTCCCTGTGCGGCTTCCTCACAGCGTCAAGCGGTAGTAGCCGAAGCAACAGCAGTGAGCAGATACCTGGAGGGTTCCAGAGAGCAGCTGGGTCAGAGATGACAGAAGCAGAAGCAGAGGTAACAAGATAACCAAGGGTGGCAGAAGCAGAGAGAAGGCGAGAGCCGAGAAGTACTCAGACCAGCCAGCTGCCACCGCAGCCATCCAACCGGCTCCCTACGATCTGCTGAGGGAGCTCCCTCCCGGGGCATCTGGCCGTCAGATAAGGATCTAACAGTCACCAATTGTGGAGTCGAAACTGTTTCAGCTGCCAACATCTCGGCTTAAAGAAAACATAAGTACTAAAGGGATGCTTATCGCAGAGGCTGATCACTAACATTATCGGAGTTTGACGACGTTGAACAGTGCTTTGCTCATAAACAAACACCCTTGGGGAGGGTCAGGTTGGCTTATCTGTCTCAGATGGACCAACAACCTGAGGAATGGATTAAGGGTGGGTGGGGTATACAGATGGATGCTGACAGCTACCTGTGCACCACCTCCTAGGAGGAGGTAGCAGGCCATTCACACCCTGCTGTTCAGGGACAGAAAGCTGGAAACCCAATGACACTCAATGCCTCACTTTCCTCTGAGAGGCCCTGAATCATTTGGGAAGAGTCACCCAAAGGATGCTGTGTCCAGCCACCCTAGCAGTCTTCCCCACGCTGCCTGCTCTGTAGCTAAGAACACTAAGGACACTGCTAGGCCGGCTGCTGGCCCACAGGGTGCCATGTTTGGATAGCTCCCTGGGATGTCCCTAGTGACATTCTCTCCAGCCACTCTGCCTCCTGTTTGGCTTTATGCTCTGGACGTTGGCTCTACCGTGGTCTTGGTAATGAAATCTCGGCTTCTCTGTCTGCATTTGCTTGCACTGAAAGCCTGGAAGGTTTGCCCAACACCCCATCTAAGGCACATGAGCCCATCACTGGCTCCAGCCCTCCCTTCATCCAGACCCTGGTGGAGCACACGTCCCCTTTCGCTCTGATCCCAGTGTCCTTCAGACCAGCTCTCCTAGAATACCTCCCAAAGCCTCCCTCTACAGTGGCCCTTTGGCAAAATGTTAGAAATACAGGAAAAAAAAAATCCAAAAATCAGAATGAAAATTACCCACCACACCCCTGAGCCCACCATCTTTGCTCTTGCAGTCCTCCCAGCCCGTCCTTAAAGCAGGGCTACTGTCTTAGGTGCCCCAGAAAGGCCTGGGTGGAGGAGCCACTTTCCCTGGCCATAAGAGGCAGCCATCCCTCCTTGCTCCTCAGCTCAGAAGAGAGGAGGCCTCTGCAGGTCTGAGGTCAGCTCTGGGGTCAGCTTTCGAGCTGCCTACTATCAGGACGAGGCTGGTCCCTTCTTTCTTAGGGTCTTTTAAATCTTGAACAGTTATTAGATTTGGTCAAATATCTCTTCTGTGTCAAGAGGACTGTGCCTTTTCTGTTTCAGGTGGTTAATCTTTTCAGATATTAACCATTCTTGCATCCCCTTGGTGTATATTATTTTTGTGTGCTTACTGTTTCTCAGTGTCGCTGGATTAAGTTTGCTGGTTTTTTTAAGTTATTGTTACTACTACTACTACTACGACTACTACGACTACTACTACTACTACTACTACTACTAGTAGTAGTAGTAGTAGTAGTACTACTACTACTATTGTGTGTCACGCGTTCATGCTGTGGCACATGTGTGGAGGTCAAAAGACTAACTCTCAGAGTTAGTTCTCTCCTCGCACTTTTACTTAGGTTCCAGGGATTGAACTCACGTCATCAAGCTTGCGTGGCAAGCACCTTTTTCCGCTTAGCCGTCTTGTTGGCCCATCAGTTTTTCCATTAAGGATTTTTTTCTTCCCAGGTGACGTGTGTAATGGCAAGCCTAGCTCCTGGGAGTGAGTCGGGAGGATCCCCTCTCCAGCTTTGGTTAATGCTGGCTTCCTTTTCCATCGTAGAAAGGACTGGGAAGGCCTGGCATTACTACTTCGTGTGTCTGTTGATTACAGCAGTGAAGCCATTCGGGCCTGGGCTTTTCTCGTGGGGATAGGTATTTTTGGAGGTGATAGAAACCTCTTACTTGTTATAAACCCTCTGAGATTTCCTGTTTATTTTTGATCAGTTTTGGTAGTTTGCATCCTCCTAAAAATTCCCCCATCTTTTGGTCTAGGTTATCTAATTTACTCTTCTATTCCTTTGTAATTCTCTTCATTCCTGAAAAAAGAAATTGGTAGTAATGTCCCCTCTCACATTCCTGATTCTATTATTTACGTTTTCTCTATTTTTTTTTTTATTTTTTGATCAATTTTACTTAAATTTTTGTTAGCTTTGTTGATGGTTTCAAATTGCCAACTTTGAGTTTATTTTCTATCTTTCTCTTTGGTTTCATTATTTTCTGACAGAATCTTACTGTTTCCTCCTATTCCTCCTTTAGGTTGGGCTTGCTCTTTGCTCAGTGTCTTAAGATAGAATGTCAGTCATGAGTCTCTGGTAGGAGACTCTGGGAGTGACAAGGGGGACACAGGAACACAGAACTATTAAGGCTCCATGTCAGGGTGACTCTGAAGCCCCAGTGGCTCATTCTACAACCCAGCAGATGGCTCAGCATCCACCTCCCTTACAAAGTCAACAGCCTCCGGAAGATCCTCTCCACACCTACTGGCTCACATGACTGTCACCTTAGTCCTGTCACAGGTGACATGACTCTCACCTGCCTTCCCTTTCAACACGCCCAGCTCTGCTCTCTTGAGGTAGGACCCTTCCCAATTCGGCCTTCCTCCCTTAGTCCCAAGATGGCTGCTAAGTCCCAAGATGTCAAGCTAGTAGAGTCTCCTCCCCAGAGAGCCAGGGGGTTGTCTCACCAAATGACTGCCTCACACAGGGGACTTGCCTATCCCGGAGGCAAGGATAGGCTAGGACAAAGCAAAACAGGAAGGGCTAATTTTGTTACACGATGAAGCTCTGAACAGGCTGGGTGAAGGCCCCCAGGGACACACAGGCTGTAAGCAGAGGAGAGATGCCCTTTTGATGTCAGGCACTGTTGTGGGAAAGGGCTGAATCAACAGCAAGGTCATGGCTTGCTGAAATCTGTCTGTAGTGCCTGCCGCCTGGGTGTCTGTGCTCTGCTTCTAACACGTGCCCCATGCGCCGTTCCCCCTCCTCGCTCATGTGCATGGACCTTTCAGAAACACCTCAAACTCCAGCAGCCCAAACACTCCCCACACTCCTCCTCCATCACTTGGCTCAACCAGGCCCAAAACGTCAGAAGCCAGTGGTGGCTGAGGTGAACGGCTGCCTGTCTCACGTGAATCAGTCTGTCCAGAGAGGCTGAGGATTCCCCTGTCTTTCCCTCCCCTGTACAGCACATCAGTCTTGTCCTTCTGTGATTGTCAGATGGGTGTGGCGGCCTTGAGTGGTCTGACCCGACCCGGAAGACAAGAAGGAAGGCTGTGTCTGGGAACCCTCTAGAACATTCTGTCTTGTCAATCATCACTGAGCCCGACAACCAAACTTAACTGCAGACGACACTGGGGAAGACGCAAGAGAATTATGTCTTATTAAGAGCAACTCATCTCTGGGGCTGAAAATAAGCCAGAAGGGGTGGGGAAACCCGGGGAAGGCCAAGTCAGGGCCCTAAATCTCTAGAGACAAGGGCGGCTTCTGGAATACTTTCCACTTCTGTCTGCCTCTGCCCTTGTCTTGGACTGAGGCAGCCCAGCAAGGGACAGCCCCGCAGGCTGGGGTTTCCCCCAGGGTCCCCCAGAGAAGCACAGATGTGGAAAGGCAGGCTGCTCATCCAAGTCTAAAGACTCAGCCATATGGAGCTGGGAAGAGCCTCCCCGTTGCTTTGAATGCACGATGCCATCCACAATAACCAACCTCAAGTGCCCCGAGACTCTGAGAGCTTCCGCTGAGGCCCACACACCAGGCCCAAATCGCTGCACAAGGTAAACAGGCACAAGTTAAAATTAAGCAGAATGAACCAAATGTGCAGGGGTGAGGGACACAGCAAGGAGGCTGCCTTCTGTACTCGGGAGGCGGTGGCCTCCGGGAAGCCAGCCCCGCCCACACCTTCATCTTGGACTGCCAAGCTCCAAAACTGTCGGGAAATCAATTTCAATTTTTAAAGCCAACCGGCTGTGGCATTTTGTCGGAGGGATCCAAGTACACAAATACATTAGCTGTTCTAATCTGTCCCGTCCCCCCAAACCAGTCATTTCACGTTCACCTGCCACGTAGTAGGACTCATTTCCAAAGCCCTCTTCAGTTTCGGGGGGGGTTCCCATTTCTCGTCCCACCTCCATGCCAGTACAAAGGTGGTTCCCCCTTTACCTCTAAGACCCAGATGAAACTGGCCTGAATTTCCCTCTCAAGCCCCAACACAGAACTCCTGACTCTTCCTGACAGCAGACTCCCCGGGGACCTGGCGCTGCCTCCCTGACCACCCTGCAGGGCATCTTCAAGGCAGAGATGGCATCTCCACAGAGAAACTAGACACGGGAGAGGGGCCTGGAGAAAGCTGTGCCACGGAAGAGCATGGTCCAGTGTTTTTGGGGACCCTCCTCTGCTGTCCTGCAAAGTACAGTTACATGTGACGTCTACCCTCCCATTAGACTAGGGAAGCAAAGTCCACCCCAGGTCCTGATGTCCATCTGAAAGCAGCTGTAATCTGCATCTCTACGTGCACCACAATATTCCCAGGCAGCGTCCCACACCGAGGCAAGGTCGGTCGGACGGTCAGCCAAAGGGCTGCTACCTGGTACAGGGCTCTCCTGATGTTCCCAGTCCTGAACCCATGTCCTGATAGACCCAGGGTCTATCCCTTCTGAGTACAATGACTCCTGTCCTAAACTTGGAGGCTCTAGGCATGGTCAGTCATCCCACTGAAAACACAGAGGTGGACTCGTGAGTTGTCACAAACACTTTGGTGTCTTATTGTGTTCCGGGGCTGAGGGGAACACCAGAGGAGACGGAACAAGCATGGAAGATGACTTCTGCCCTGGAGGAGCTAAGTGATGAACTCTGGGCTCACTGTGATGCTCACCACGATGCCCTGAGCTGTCACAGGCCCACAGCAACTGGACCGTGCAACCCTGCATTGAAACCAGGATAAGCCAGAACAAACCTTTTCCTTCCTTTAATTCTACTTGTCTCAGCTAGAGGAGACACAGTTCCAGGAAGATGGCTGACAGACCCCTGGAATACTGCTGTCCCCAGAACAAGTCTAAGCTAGGCTGAAGGATAAGGCTGAATGAAGAAGCACTGTGGTGATCCGAACACAGCCCGCAACTGTTGGGGGCCTGTGGGTAAAACCATCTGTGACCGGCAAGCACCTTCACAGCCTGCCCTACTCACACGCTAGCGACTACAACAGACCTCAAAGATCCAGCCAAGGGCAATGGACCTGCCGGGTGGAGCAGGTCCTCACAAACCGACGCCCCCCGTCCCCAAACCACGCACTGAGTCATAGCAACAGAACATTAGCAAACATGCTCGCTGACGCTCTGCCCACTCGGGACCCGGTGAATGGCACAGTAGTGACAGCCTCCCCCACGCATCACCAGCATTTCCACACAATGAGGGAGAAAGACACATTTGCAGACTGAGCGTCCGTAACACCGGGACCACTAAAAACCAGTCCCATGAAAGCCGCACTAGACTGCTATGTGTAGTCCTCCAGAGCTGTCCCCTTCTCCTTCCAGACGAGAGATCACACTGTCCTCCACACGTGGGGCAAATAGTCACAACGGTGACGAGTGAAAATTAACAAAATACAGATGCTGGCCACATGCCAGATGGGCTTCCACAAAACACTAGAAACCGAACTACCATGTGACCCAGCTATAGACCACTCCCCTAGGTACGTCCCTGAAAAAGGAGACATCAGTACAGCAGAGAGAGACTCATGGCAAGCTCCTATTCACTGAAGAGAAGGGATGGATAAAGAAAATGTAAACATTACTCAGCCGTGAAAAGGAGTAAGACTGTATCATTAGTGGCAATGTGGATGGAACTGTGGGACGCTGTGCTAGATGAACTAAGCCAGGCAGAGGCAGACAGGTACTGAGTGCCCCCACTCACATGTGGAATCACTGAATGGCACCCCAAGCAGCAGGCAGGAGGAGCGGCGGGTATGGGAGAAGGCACTGACCTGAGGGGAGTGAGCACCAGAGTTCTTCAGCACCCAGACTAAAAAGTCCAGGTTAGTGTATATAATTTTAAAAAGACTCACGAGACAATGATCATTACTGTGGTGTCTCTAGGTCTGTAACCAGGGCCATGAGGCAGAGGGAAGCAGAGGATGATGGGAGACCAATGTCCACAGGCAGTGGTCCGTGAACAGCTTGGGAAACTGGCCTGTTTTGAGGAGGGAACTTCAGCCAGAGGCTACGGATGGCCAGCAACAGAGTTTTCTCATTTCCTCCACCTTCCTCCATAAACTCCAACCCCATGTTCCTCTGCTATGATTAATATCGTGACCAAAGGCTACTCGGGCAAAAATGGGTTTATCTTATCTCACAGCTCTTAGGCCACACTGGATCATTGAGGAAAGCCAGGGTAGGAACCTGGAGGCAGGAACTGAAACAAAGGCGACGGAGGAGGGCTGCTCACCGGCTTACCCCCATGGCTTGCTCAGTTTACTTTCTTACATCATCCAGGTCTACCTGCCCAGGGATAGCACCAGCGTGAGCTGGGCCCAATCATTAACCAAGAAAATGCTCCCAAAGACTTGCTCGCAGGCTAATACTAGGAAGGTATTTCTCAAGTGAGGTTCCCTCTTCCCCATGCCCCGGTTTGTGTTGACAGCTAACGATCCCCACATCCCCATGGCTAAGGAATGCCTGTGATTACAAAGACATTCAGTGCTCAGATCTGCTGTTTTCCCAACTTTTAGGGCCTTGGTATCTTTCTTCCTTTTCCTTCTGCATTTCTTCCCTTCTCCCTCCTTCCTTTCCTTCCTCCCTTGTTTCCTCCTTCCCTCCACTTCCTTTCCCTCCCTCCCTTCCCTCCTTCCTTCCTTCCTTTCCTGCATGCCAATAATGTTGAGATCAATGGTAAAGAACCTAGCGTGAACCTCACCAGGAAGGTGAGACCTGCTCTCTCTTCACTGTGCCTACAAGGGTTTGTTAAACGAGACTAGAACCAGGTGGCCAGCAGAACCAAGTGATTGGTGGGCCTGGCTGGAGATGCCTACTGATGGCAGCCTAGGACAGCTGCGGGTGGAGCGGCCTGGCACCTGGCTCTTTCTGAAGCCCTCAGACACACAGAGCAAACGAGTATTCCCCGCCCGCCCCCACACCAACAGGGCTTTGAGAAGTGAAAGGCACCTCCTCCCAACAGGAACCTTGGATGACTCTAAAATATGGGTCAAGGGTCATCGTGTAATCTCAGCTGTGAAAACTTGCACCACTAAAGACCATTTTTCCTCTCTACACAAAGACATCAAGAGCCTGGGTCACAGGCCTGGACAGAGTGCCCCTGGGATTGCAAGCCGAGCCTAAAGGTGCCGACAGACCGTGGTGGACAAGGCTTCCATTCACAAAGGGGCTTATTTTGCTATCTGCCCTCTCAGACTCCATCAGCAAACAAAGCCAGATTTGTATCTGCAGAACATTCTTAGAGCCACCGAGGGGAATTTATCCCTTAACGAAGCCGTTGGAAAAACCAACCCCAGCACAGCAGCAGTCTCCACTCTTCCCACCAGAAAAATCTCTGCCATTCCAGCCGTCTTTAAAGAAATAGCCCAGAAGGGATGCCCTACTTAAAAGCAAGACAGTTTGCTGTGCTAATGCACCAGCAGGAAAAATAACAGCTTCCGATGAGGGAAAGGAACTTGTGGAAATTCTTAAAATAGGCAAAAGAATACGGAGGTGCTTCTAAATGGAGTTAAGGGATTAAAAATAACAGTGCTACTGGACTGTGCACAGTAGGGCCGAAGTTCTCAGGGCTGGGGGGGGGGATGGATAACAGCAGGTGTTAAATCAAAGGTGCGAAGTCTTCCCTCCCATGGTGAGGAGATAGTGTGAGCCATGGCCACTTTCTTCACAAATATCATGTGGTTGGCTGGCCACTCTGGGCTATAAGGGCCCACTCTAGTTCTCCATTTCTCCTACTGATTCATTCCAGATTGGCTCCATTGAGTGTCCCCAAACTACTTGGGGACCTGTATACTCAGAGCAGCCCAGCATTTCCTGAGCAGGGACTAAGTGCCCAGGAGACATGTACCCACTGGGCCCCTGGGTGGTGCAGGCTCTTCCTGTCCAGATCAGCCAGACTCTGTAGGTTACCTTTCCTCCCTCCATGTCCTTAGTCATCAGGCAGGGACAACTCCACTGCTTCTGGGACGGCCTTCCTTGCCTCTCATGTCACTCCCAGTGCCTCCAGCCAGCCAGCAGTGAAGACACAGATCTGTGGTTCCAACACTGCCTGGCTTTCCGTTTGGCACCTCTGCCCTGTCCTTCCTTCTGGAAGATGGGCACTCCTGAGGACACTGGGTGAAAGGGCAAGGGCTGAAATCCAGCGCTAACCAGCCTTGAGGGTGAAGTCACCCATGGCATGTGTCTTCACAGGTTCCCTCTCCCTAGCCTTTGTCACATGGTAGCCACACACGCACACGCACACATGCACACACACACACGCACACATGCACACACGCACATACACAGAGCCTCCCCTTCATTTGGAGGAGCGCCCTTGGCCTCCATTTCTCTAGCTGCCCTCTGCCTGGTGAGTGGAAATGACCATGCTAAGTGACCTGGGAGTGGGAGCCTGGGAGGCAGAGAGGAAAAGCAGAGAAGGCCTGTGCAAGCCAGAGCAGTCGGTGCTCATTATACAACGGATGTGCCAGAGCCCAGCTAGGGAAACCTGGCCATCCTGATCCTCATGGAGGTCACCAGAAAGTACCACAGGAGAGCCCATGAGAAGGCACCAGGTGGATGTCACCTAAGAAAGAAGGTGGAGTGGTGACGCCTAGCCCCAGATGGTTCCAAAGGGGTAGAGGGAGACGCTAGGACAGAATCTGTAAGCAGATGCCCTGAACACAGGACAAGCCAACTGGGAGGCAAGAAAGGGGCGAAGAAGATCTGGTTTACAGCAGCGGCCAGGCCGACCTCCGAGAACAAAATCTCTACCAGTCAGAAGAGGTGGACATCGTGATGACGTGCAGGTTCTTCATCTCTGCATCTAGCTCCAGATGGCTGGGAGGGATCCTTCCTTATCCTTGAGAGCCACACACCCAGTGTGAGGCGGGTGTTATGGGGTGGCAGGAGGAAGAAGGACTGTGGCGTCTGAATTAGCTTCTAGCAAGTGGCTTCTTCCCCAGATAGATTTGCATAGGTGGGAGGAAGTGTTTCAGGTTGGCACTGGCACCTCTCCAGACAGAGAGGGAAGGCAGAGAGAGGAGGAACCGAGGTGGTCCAGCAAAGGAGGCTCGGAGGTCCCTCAGTAGAGCCCCACCCTGGGGAGCTGGGGAAGAACTCCAAGCGATTGGGCTCAGGCTTACCCTGAAGCCACCAGTGAGCACGGTTCACAAGCATCGGACTGGTCAGCTCATCGCCCATGCACCCCTCTCGCAGCCCAGCCGTGCACTCTACATCAACAACACAAGAAAGATCTCAAGGATGCCGAGGGTGACTCTCGGGCTTAGCCTGGCCTTAATGAGAGGCTAGACGGAGAAGGCAGTCTAGCAAGGCCATTGCCAGGCTTGGGATCTGGAGTCTCGGCGGCGATGGGGGTATCGGCAAATGCTGATGGCAGTGGAAAGGTTCAGTGCTTGCCAAAACCTAAGCCTCAAAGCTAGACGCAAGCCAACTGTCTGGTTCGTGTACCTCGGACATCTGGTGCTAGCATGGTCACATATGTGAAGGCTCAGTCCATTGGGGTCACGGTGGCCACAGAGAACAAAGGGAGCAACCTAGAGACTAAGTGCCTGGAACAGGAGGAGACCATCATGCTGGAGAAGAGAGCTCAGCCCTGTCCACTTAGCATCTCCTTCAGGCACATGAAGAGAGGCACTTCTGCCTGGAACCAGCAGGTCAGGGCAGTGGCTGGGTAATCCTCTAATTACAGAGTACACTCCAGCCTCTGTCACAAGAAGTGGCTGAGCACTTCAGGAACATCTCCGTCACCAAGTGAGCATTGAAAGTCCTACCCAGTGTGCTCACTGTTCCTGACACTCACTCCTGATTCGAAGGTGCACTTGGGAGGGACTGAGAGCCACTTGGTGAAAGGAACGGAAAGGTGACCACAGGGCAAGGAGCAACCATGGATGCCCAGCGCAGGGGAACATATGGCCTCTTGACCCCATCCAAAAGCCAGTGTCTGTGGCCCTGCTCATCAGAGGAAACTTGGCAAAGAACCAGTAGTCGAAGTTGCCAGCGTTTCGAGTCTGAGTGAGGCAGCAGCTTGTCACATGGGGAAGGGTGGATGCTTTTCCCACTTTCTCTAGAACAGACACATAGCTCTAACCAATATGCTACTTTTGGTGTGTAAATAATTTTGGTAAATTCCTTTTCCTTTTCTTTTTGCCCTATGAAGTAATCTATCCCAACCCCCAAATGTGAGATTTTAGAATACATTACCGGTAAGGACAAAGCTGGCTATGATTTGGATTAACTTTTATTTCCCTGCTGTAATTGCCATCTCACTGCCTCCGTCGGCTAACCGAGGCCTAGTCCTGGAAGCTTCTAGCCTTCACACAATCCAATCCAGGCCGAGAATGTTTTCAGCCTCTGAGACTTGCTGCTGAATAAGCTCACCCCTCTTCCGGGTTCTTTCTGCATCTGTGGCTAGTTGGTCAACTCAGCTGTTCTGGTTCAAACTCCTCTCCAAGCTGACTGATTCGATCTGGCTTCTCTTAGTTTCTCCCGAACTGCTCTGACTGGTCTCATACTAACTTTGACAATACTCGTCTAATCTCCTGGCTTTTTCTCATTCTCTGGCTGGTTCTGTCTTCACCTGTGTCTAGCTTGTTCTCTCTCTACAACTGTCTCTATAAAACTCTCCCGGGAAAACTGCCCCCTCCTCCTCTCTGCACTGCCCCTCAAGTAGCTCCCCTCTCTTTTCTCTTTCCATGAGAGTTAGGTATCTCCTATTCTGTCAAATCTTTCTCTAATTCGTCACTTTGTCTGCCACTCACTTTCAAACGTGGCTGCGTCCTTCTACAAACTAACTTTACCTTCGATGTTTGGGATTAAAGGTGTGTACTAAGGGTGAGTCTGTGTTCCAGCCAGAGGCATTAAAGGTGTATGCTAAGAGCCGAGTCACGCCACAACTAGAAACAGTTTTGTTTTGTTTGTTTTGGTTTGTTTTGTTTAATAGTGATAACACAATCTCAAGTTTCAAAGTATGATCAAATATCCTGCAACAGTGACTGGTGGTGTTCCAGGAGAGATTAACTGACATAGGCAGGGGTGTTCACAACACAATGTCTGTGTGTGGGTGTATGTGAATGTGGGTGTATATGCACCCATGCACAAATGTGTAGAGGACAGAGGTCAACCTCAGAAGCTCAGTGTGAATAGGGTTAGGTTGATTTTTGCCTGTCTCTGTCTCCTCCACACTAGAAATACAGGTGCATGGCCACTACACTGCTCCAAGTTTTTTTTTTTTTTTACATAGGTTCTGGGAATCGAACCCAGATCCTCACCCACACTCGCACAGCTAACACTTCACTGAGTCATCTTCCCAGCCTGTTAGCGGCTGTATAACCTTGTATCTCTGGCAAAGCAGACGTATTAGCATAGCCATAGCATGGATATTAAAGAGCTCAGGTCTGCACAGGGTCTAATCCAGGCTCTCAGCCTTACTTGGGCCTTCACAAAAATGAGATCCACGGTGTTGTAACACAACATTTTCATGACTGTAGATACGTCTGCATCAGTAAGACCTGCCTTGATGTGGCCAAGGGAAGCAATGATTTATCCAGCCCAAGACTCCAGACGGCCATATTGAAAACGCATGTTTGCATGTTCACACTGTAACAACTGTCCCAAGAACGTTCCCCTTTCTCGGGGTTTGGAACATTTACCGTTTATAAAGATATAAACAGCTTTTGCTGTAACAACTATCCCAAGAACAACGCTCTCCTTCCCCAGGGTCCCCGAGGAATTTTAACCAGCGTCCAGAAGCAGGTTGGGCCAGTTTGCCAGCTTGTGGCCAGCAGAGACCAGTTACTTTGTTGCCTGGGCACCTGCAGATCCAGCCTTCCAGACAGTGAAGTCTCTCAGGCAGAATGTCCCAGCAGGTACCCTGGGAGGGACCAGGGGACAGGAGGACAACAAGCAGACCAGAAAAGCAAGCTAACAAATGCCAAGTCACAAAGGCAGACATGGGCCCTGTGGGGGGCAGGCCCCTGGACTCCAGGGGCAGGCGGCTGAGCTTAAAGAAGCAAAGAAACAGGTGCACAAGCTATTCCTGTGGCCAGTGGGATAGGCACGGAGAGCTGGTCTTCTGTTCTTCCCCTTTCTTCCCCTTTCTTCCCTTTTCTTCCCTTTTCTTCCCTTTTCTTCCCTTTTCTTTTCTTCTCTTTTCTTTCCTTTCCTTTTCTTTTCTTTTCTTTCTTCCCCTCTCTCACCCTTACTGGGAGGAGGCATGTTATGCAAGGGGAGGCCCAGATTGCAATGAGGAAAGGGAAAAGCTCTGGGGTCAGGGTGGGCTAGGCCCAATATGGCCTGAGGTACTCTCTTCTTACAGCAAGAGGGTGGCCACTATGTGGGCCATGGCATTTGGGGGGTCACTTGGACCATGAAAGACAGAAGTTTGCCAAGCAGCTGCTCCTGTGATTAAGATCTGGAGATGCCCGGCTACCAGCTGGCACAGTCCCCTGCCCTGAGCCTCACTGTCTTACGGACCACTCTGAGTGCTACGATACTCTCTCCAGAACCATTATGACCTCTCCAAGGCCCATCAACTACAAGGTTCTCTCTTTTTCTCTCTAAAGGAGCATTCCAGGACAGTGTCGTCCCAACTGGTCAGAGCTGGTTGTGAAATGTTTCCAAGTCAGGCACTATCAGAGGCAGTCCCCAGCCCCAAAGAGAGTTTACCAACTGAATTAGCTCCAGGAGGTGGTGGCAGGCCAGGTGGACAGAAGGTTCCAGAGACAGCTACCTGAGTTATTTGTGAAACCATGGCAGGACCCTGTCTATCCTCTCTTACAACATACAGTATGGGAAGTGGCCAAGCCACAAATGCTAGTGGTTCTGTTGCTTTCTCTACTTCATACCCCTGCCCTTAAGCTAATTTATTTTAGACTTGTTTTTATCTGAATGCATGTCCCCACCCCCCAATCCATGGTCCCAGTAGCGGCCACTGTCCAGCCCTGTTCCTACCCACGGCACCCATCACAAGGCAGATGTTGACAACCAAGGGCCAGCTCAGCTGAAGCCGAGACGTTGGCTTGCTGTCTCTAACCAGAGCAAAAGCAAGCGAGCCGGGAGCTGCCTGCATCGCAACTTCAGTGGGGGAAGATTGTGAAAACCACCCACAGCCAAGGCAAGGGCAGCCAACTTGGCCATTCCTGGCCCAGTCCACCACCTCCCTTCCCCCACGGAAGACTGCGGGCCCTCTGTGTTTTACTGTGAACTGGGGCACTGTCACTACTCTACCAACAAAGCCAGCAAAGGCCGGGGCTGGACATGAACAGTGGAGTTTCAGTCCCTAGTCCCCTCCTAGAGGGACTAAACCGCTCACTATACAAGAACTTGTTAGAAAGTAGAACGCTCGGTGATGGTATTGGTTGACTCAGGGAGAATTAATGATTAATGAGGACACACTCTGCACACCTGCACACTTGCACACCCCAGCACACTCTCCTCCAAGGACTAGCAGGAACACATACCAACCAGCCTTTGCACCACTACCCACTTTGAAAACACACAGGAGATAGAGCACAGAAGCTACGGGTATTAAAGTCGCGTCCTCTGTGTTGCTAGTAGGAATCCACCAGGGATTCCATGTGCCTAGTTGAGATGTCTACTCAACTGGCTAACCCCAGAGTCACGGTGGGAGCACAATACACACCCACCAGGACCCCGATGGAAGAGGTAGACTTTCCCTGAAATATAGAACAGGAAACAGTGACGGGTCACAGGCTAAGGCTACAGAGACTCTCTTCCCTGATTAAGACAAACAAGAGGGCTTTTCCTGCTTCACCCAGGAGGAACAGGGTGGTGAGGGAGCAGCTGCATGGCTGTGCACAGCCCCAGTCTGTTTCTAAAGTGGGAAAGGGACAGGGTGACGGAGCTGGTGACAAACCAGGAGGAGACACCAGACCCCTGTCCTCCCAGCTAGCTGGGTGTCACTTCTGAAGCTCAGAACTAAGCAGGAGCAGTCAGCAAAGGTTAAAAGACAGATACAGGCACAAATAATTTTAGTTTTCTTATGCATTCACTGGATTTTTTTTTCTTTTTTCTTTTTGGTAATTGTTGGGTTTGCTTTTAAATGAAGGCTTGCAACAGGAAATCAATTCTGATACAAAAAAAAAGTCATATGACTCTGAAAATTGCCAGACAGTGGACTCCTATCCTAGTTGTAGTGAAAAGAGAACTCTTGGGCCCTCATTGTTAAGAAAACCATAAAGTACAGCTCTCAACTCTGCTAACACCACTGTCAGTGGTGTGTCACAGGTGTGTCAGTGGCATGAGGGGCAGGTCACAGGAAGGATGGACCCACGATGACCCAGGAGGAGGAGGAGCAGGTGCCATGAAGGAGGAAGCAGAGGGAGAGGACTTACTTGGGTGTGCCACTGGGCTCCCAGTACCTACAAAAGAGGTACTGTCCATCCGCATTGACCAGGTGAGGAAGGTTCTGGTAGGGGACGTTCTGTGGAGTTCGCCTGGGTGAACTTGCCTCAGGCATCCTGCAGGGGTCTTTGGGCCCTTGGAAGAAAGGTGGACATATTCTAAAGTCAGAAATACACTTATGTCCATACGGGAGGAAAGAAAGCCTTTTTAGTGTCAGGACTGTGGCTGTGGCTTCTTTTCTACGCAGTTAACAAACAAACCCCAATTTTTATATACATTTTAAAAATTACATACAGCTCTTTGCAAACCCCTCCAAGACTAAAAAGTCTTGTTTGTCCTTAAGAAAATGCTCACTTTATTTTTTTTAAAGTACCTTAGTATAGCCCCCCTTCCATCTGTGTTTATTTTAAATCATCTCAGGAAACTTCATCTTAAGGACTATTTTAGCTGTAATCAAGCGGAAATTACAGTGAGTTCCGTGGGTACAAAGCCCCAGCTGCACGGACCCATCTCTCCTAAAATCTCCACTGAGTGGGTTTCAGGGGGCATAATAAGTAGGTGACAGGCCCCAAGCGATTTCTCCCTTCTGAATGCCAAAGATGCCATGACAAACCTGTTTCCATTAGTCTTGGCTTTTGCATTCCACTACCGCCACAGCCTCGAGTATCAGCGCCAGGCAAACGAGGGCTGTTCCCTCATCGCGGCCGCAGGGCAGCACCACCAGGTCCGCGCCCTCCCCGCCTGGGCTGCAGGGGTGCGATCTGCTCCCTCCTGCTGCTCCAGCTCTAGTTCATGTCGCCACTTTTCCAGAACACACCCCTGAAGGGGTTCCAGGAGCGAGGGACAGCCGGTCCCCAGCCCAGAGCTGCTGCGAGACGCGCTCCGCGGCACCGCGCATTCGCGCAGATGCGAGTCCCCGAGCAAAGTCACCCCGATTCTCCGACAAACTTTGCCTCCTGCCCGCCCGCGACCGTTTGGGGAAGGAAGCCTCAGGGCTGTCATCAGCACGCCACACAGGACGTGGACCTGGCCGTTGTTCCCACACCGGTCTGGGAAGATGCAGTTGACGGGCACAAGTCTGTTTGGGGGTTGGTGCGAGGGCGCGAGGGGCGCGTTCCCGCGCACACGCTGACACGCGCGCACACTCGTGCGCACGCACACGCGCGCAGGGGACCCCTGGCGGCGGCTCCTATCCTGAGGCAGGGGCGGGAGGCAGTTACCCGGGCCACGAGCGCCGCTGTCACGTTCCCCGAGCACCACGCGGGTCCGGGTCTGCTGCGGGCTAGAGCCAGACTACTGCGCGCGGCCGGCTGCGCAGCGATAGGGCGCGGCGTCTGCGCCGCCACTTTATCCCCAGCCGCTCGGCGGCGGGGGCGGCCCGCTGGGTGGGGACGCGCGGGGAGGCGGCGCCGGGGGCCCACGTGTGCCCGGCCCCCGGGGAGGAGCGGGGCGCCGCCCGCCGACCTGCCTGGCGCTTTTCCTGGCCGCGTGGGGGACCTTCACGGGGCAGTGAACCGAAGGGGGCTCTTCCAGCCAATGTGCACAGTTGAGAACACAGACCTCTCACAGGTACCCGGAGCAGAAACACACGCTCATAAGTACTGCTTGCACATGTTTACAGCTGCACACGTGTGAGACCGGCATTCAGATAGCACAGGTGTGGGCACCCCCCCCCCATGACACATCCTGAGAACCCTTCCCCAGATACAAGCTACACACGGGAGTACACATGACTGTCACAGTAACTACATGAATACAGACACACAGCATGGATGCACACTCCCTAGACACCATGCACACAGATGAAAACAACACACCACACACGGAGTGTCAACGCAGAAACCACAGCTCTCATCTTAAAGGGAAAAAGATTATTTATTCCGGAGCCATTTTGAGTGACCGTGAGCTGGGAACACAGACTTAAGTTACCCCTGATTCCATGTTCCGATTAGAAAGCAGTTTCGGGAAGTTTTTATAGTTTTACAGAACAGACAAAGCCATATATCAAGGCAAGTTTAAAATACGTTGGTGGGCGCACCAGCGTGCTACCTGATAGCATTGTCAATTGTTGTATTTGTAGAAGCTAATTGCCCTGTTAAATCAATAGGTTTTAAACGGTGTTGATTGCCACAAGACGTTAGTTTCAACAAAGAGGGGTGAAGGAAGAAATGGCTGTCCCTGAGGGCCAGAATGTAGCCCAAGATAAAGTAATTTGTCTCTGGACCTGGAACATTCCAACCTCTCCAAAGTACTGAAACTTTAATCAGCCAGTTAATCTCTACAGACGCAGATTCCTTTCAGTTTTTCTCCACAGCAGCAGAGGCAGCTCCTTTTCCTATGTTTTTGTTCATAACAGAGGTAAACAACACACCACACAGCTAAAGACGCATGACATTCACACACAAGTGCTTAGAGCCCCGAGAAGGAAGCAGACACACTGCAAACACACATGCACACACGCACGCACACACTGCACACACAAGCAAACACTGCATGAAACCACTTCCCCTAGGTGCTCCAGGATCCAGGTCCCACCAGCACAGCAGGTATGTGACTGTGGAGTCCAGAATCCAGCACTAGATTTACAGCCTGTCCACTGTGTCCTATGCCTGCCACCCATGAGTGACAGCTGCAAGGGGACAGGAGGATGACCCTGACCCATACCCATCTCCAGACTTTCCAGAGCAGTGGTGGTGTGGCTGAGGTGAGGCTCCAATCTAACTACTTGAACAGTGAAAAGGAGGCTCTCTGAGAGACAGACTGGTTGCAGGCCATGCTAGGGACCTAGCTTACCTTCCTGCCTTAGGCAGGTCTCCAGGGGGCTTGGACACAAAAGGAGTGGCTAAATGACATTTTGGAGTTGTTTTTGTATTTTCTGGCTGGCCAGGATTAGGAGCAGTGAGCTCTGGGGAAGGGCTGGGAGCCTGGTCTCAAAGCTGGACTGGGCCTTAACAATGACATTACTACTCACTTCAACTGTGGTTTACTGAGAGCAAGGGTGGCTGGGTCTTGAAGCCACTGTTTTGAATATTCCTAGCGCTGGTGTTTGACTTTCAATAGTTTGAAAGTTTTGAGAAGAAAGTTCCCTGGAGCTGTCAACAGAGCCTCTCCGGAATCTAAAGATGTTCCCCTTGATCAGAGAGAGTTAAGAGATTAGAGCCCGGTGTGGTGTGGTACTGCTGTAGTCTGGCTGTTCAGGGTATGAGATAAGCCCTCACTAGAGGCCATGAGTTCTGTGCCATCCTGAGCAATAGGGGAGTTTGAATACACTGGGGAAAGACCATAGATTTGAACCAAATTTTAATTAAATGAAATTTCTTAGTTACTGTGAGCAGGCCGACGGCCTAAAAACCAAGTTGAAGACGCGCCAAACAGGAGTGGCTGGAGGAAGGGCTTGCAGAGGTGGGCAGTGTAACCATTGCATTTGTGTGCAGTGTGTAGCTGAGTGAGAAACTGCTTTTACTCCTCTCAGCTGTGAGGCTCTGTCCGTCTCTGCATACAGTCATAAAGGAGCTGTCCCACTCCCTAGTACACAACGATAAATGGGTTTACAAAAGCCAGAGTGAGCAGCGAATTATCTCGTGGCAGTTGTTCAATTTTGGGGAGGGGGGCAAGGAGTCAGCGTTGCTGAAGCTTATCTCTTAGGAATTCAGAATGGGTGCCCAGAGCAAAATGGAGATTTCCTTACCCATCACAGTGAGAGCCCTGGAGAGGAAGGGAGAGACTAAGCCAGTTGCCTCTAATGGCAACGTCCTACAAGCCTACGGAGCGAGATCATAATGATATTGGATTTACTTTTTATTTTATTTATGTTTTGAGACAGGGTCCTACTCTGTAGCTCTGGATGGCTTGGGACTGATAGATATCCACCTGCCTCTGCCCTCCAAGTGCAGGGAGCAAAGATCTGTGCCGCCATGCCCAGCATAACATTGGATCTATACAATCAAGACAGGGTATTTCCATCCACCGAGACCTCTCCTAGCACCCTCCAGAGGTACATCCCCTTCCCTTTCTTTCCCTCTCTCCTTACCGCCTCCGGCAGTCTTGACTTTGTTCTCTCTTTCTAAAGTGTTGTCCTCCCAGGTTATTTTGTAAGTGGAATCGGGAGGTAGATGTGTTTTTAACCTTTAGTGCTTTTCTCATAGATCAGAATCGGGATTATCCAGGTTTCAAGCTTAGATGCACCACAGTACCGAACAGTTCACCTGGAGAAGGACAGTTCGTGTGCGTGGTTTCCAGTTTGCAGCTAATTCTGGATAAAGCCACTATGAACACTGGCCAGGCACAGTGAATCCAGCATGCAGGGCTGTTAGGATTACCTTCGGTTCAAGGTCAACCTTGTTCTCAGAGCCAGACCTTGTCCCAAATAACAAGAAAGGAAAAGGAAATCGCTTGCTTAGTTTTCTAAACAGCTGTCAAATGTTTCCCAAAGCAGCTGGATCTGTTTACATTTCCACTGTTGTTGCCATAAAAATAATGCTTAAAATATTTTTATTGCACGTATATGTACATGTGCCTGAGTGTATGTAATGTGTACCACACATATGCACCACTTGAACCCCAGTAGGAGGTCAGAAAGGGGCATTAGATCTCCGGGACCTGTGGTTGTATTTGGCTGGTTGTGAACTGCCATATGGCAGAGGAGCCAAATCAGCGAGGGTCCTCTACACCAGCACCCGTACTCTTAACTGCTGAGCCATCTCTCCACCCTCCCCTCCCTGCTTTTTATTTTTAGCCCTTCTATTGTGCGTCTTGTGGATTTGTCTGCATTACCCGATAGCTTATGTTGTTGAATGCCTTTCTACATGTCTGCCTTCTCTATATCCTGGTGAAATGACTCATTGTGCTTTTTGACCATTTTCTTAGTGTGTGTTCTTCAACAGTTGAGTTCTGAGAGTTCTGGATGCATTACAGAGACTAGTCGTGTGTCAGGCACGTGACTGGCGGATTTTCTCGCGGTTTGCAGTCTGTATCTTCAGCCTCTTCTCAGGGTCATTTGCAAAGCAAAAGCTTTAATTTGGGTCACAAACAAATGTCTAGTGTTTTCTTTAGTGGATCACGTATTTGGTGTAAAGTTAGAGAAAAGCCTTTGCCTAGTCCTGCATTTGAGACTATCCTCCTGTGTTGACAGCTAAAGTTTATATTGTTTTATATTTTATGTTTAACTCATTTACATTTAATTTTGATTAAGGTGTGAGATTTAGAGTTCTTTTTTTTTCGGGGGGGAATTCCACATATATTAGTGGCTCATGTTCCCTAAGCTGAGAAACAGGTTTCTTCCCATGATTGGCTTCCATTTTTCTCAAAATTCTGTTGACCTTTCTGTGTGAGTCTGTTTCTGGCTCCCCATTCTATCCCGTCGGTTTGTGTCTGTGTCTCTGGCAATACCATGGTCCCAGATTGTTGAAGTTAGCTACAAGCCTACAAAGTCTACATACTGGTATTCTTCACATTGTTATTTCCCGAGGCTGTTTCAGCCTAGTTCCTTCACCTATATCAGTGTTTGATCAGTGCTGTCTATGCCTGTTGAAAACTCTTCCTGGGACTTTTGACAGGAAATACATTAAACATGGGTGTCAATTTGCCTAGAGTTGACATTTTCAAGGTTAAGTTTTACAAACTGTGAAAGTGGTACGCCTATCTAGTTCTTTCTTTCAACATGGGGCAGTAGTTTTAGCAGCATACAAGCCTTACATAAATATTTTAGATTTATACTTTCATTTAAGTAATTATAAATGTCATGTGTGTGGTCTCTTTCAGTGTGCTTAGGTTGATTTCTAGTCTACACTGATAAAATTGATTTCTATATCCTGGGTCTGTAATCTGTAACCTTGCCTAAACTGCTTATTAGGTAAATGTAGGAGGCCTTGGGTCTTGGGTCTTGCTAACTTACTTGTTAACTTGTTAGCTTACCTGGGTTTTTGTTAAATATACCATCATTATATTTGAACCAACTTTCTTGTATACAACAAGTAGTTGCATTTGGGTTTATTGATTTTAATTTTATGTATTCTGTTATTTTTGGTCCAGGGAATCAACAGCAAAGGATTTGTGAGCTGCAGAAATTCCCTTGGATTGCTTTCTTCTCACATAGCTGAGGACGTCAGGGACCCCTTTCATTCCTGAATGGTATTCTCACTGCAGATAGGACCTGTGGAATAGCAGTCCTTCCCCTCCCACTGAGTGTTTTTAAAATGTTATGTTACCTCTTCTGGCCATGATAGTGCCCAGGGATGCCCACTTCAGTGTAACCTCTCCTATTCTCACAGGCAATGCCATTTCCCTCTCGGTACTTTCAAGATGACTTCCTGTGTCTGGTTTTCACCATGTGTCTTGGTGGACGGAGTCTTTAGGTTCATTTTATGTAGTGCTTGTTCAGCTTCTCTAGTCTGAAGAAGCCAAGGTTTATGTCTCTTGACAAATTCAGAACATTTTCACGTGACCAGCAGCTTTAAATACTTTAAGCCCCACCCTCTTTTCCCTTCTCCAGGTCTCTCGGCTTTCCTTTCTGGATTTCCCTTCCGTAGCATCGGTGACGGTTGGCTAGCCTTTGTGCTCTCATCTATGGCCTTGGCATTTCTGGGTTACTGAATTCCTGGACACCAAGGGATTTAGAAAACGAACCCTAAGCTGAATTAACTTAGCACCTGTCCTAGGGTTCCAGGTCCTCCTTCCCCCTTTTCCTCTACCAGTTGAATTAGTTTGTTCTGCAGACATGGTCCAGAGTGTTCCTATTTAACAGGAAGAGGAGGCAAGCACATCCCCTTCACCTTGGTTGTTGTTGGTCTGGTTTGGTTTGGTTTCTTGTTGTTTCATTTTTGTTTTTGAGACAGGGTTTCTCTATGTTGCCCTGGCTGTCCCCTACTCACTTTGTAGACCAGGTTGGCCTCAAACTCACAGAGATCCTCCTGTCCCTGCCTCCTGAGTGGATTAAAGGCTTGAGCAACCACACCTGGCCTTATCCTCTTCCCCTTTACAGAGCGCAGCAGGGAAATCACGATCAGTCCTTGCCTCTGTTGTATACAAAGAGACCTCTAGAGCAGGACGTCTCTACACACAAGCAGCTCGGAAAAGAAATTGCCGGTGTCAGGCTCTTTTGCAACTATCATGACCTGGCTAGGTGACAATTCGAGGAGAAGTGTCTCTCATGACCTGGCTAGGTGACAATTCGAGGAGACGTGTCATCTTTCCACACACTAAAGAGGTCTTACGTGACCTGCAGTGCCCCGAGGCTGGAAGAGATTGGTGATGCCAGAAGTCCCGGTGAAGAAGGGAGAAAGAACACATGTACATCTACCATAGAAACTTCAGTGAACGTGACTAGACTTCTCACAGTCTTCAGGATCTCGATTGGTGTAAACCGCCATTGTAAGTCTACTTGTGGAAGAAAAGTGGAGACCAGGAATAAAAGTTGTGCTTCTATTACAGAGAGGATGTAAGACTTTGCATGTAAAGTCAGGGGAAATGAAGCTGAATAATTTGGGCCTCAGAAACCAGCAGTGCTGGCTAGCTGGGTCACTTCCTGGTAAGTTTCTTTACCTCAGAGACCTGCCTTCTCACCTGAGGCAGGGGAAAACCCTTATGACTGTGATGCCCGTGGCTTAGTCCCACCAAACTGGAAGTGTCTGAAAAAGAGCTTCGGCATACGAAGTTTATAATCTGAATTCTTAAAAGTGAGGATTACACAATTGCAAACCTAGATTTCCCGGGTCTGGTATAAGATGTTGAGGGGACAGGGTACTTTCTCCTCTGGGACAGTGAGAGGATGTGGCTCTCTCTGCTAGGGCAGGAGGTGCTAAAGTGGCAGCAGGCTTGTGCATCTGGAATTGGAGTGAGCTTGCTGGGGACTGGGGCTGAAGTCAGCCCAGAAGCAGTGCCTGGAGCTGGGAGAGCATCACGCTTGACTGAAGGGTGGCAGCAGAGGTGTGGTCTGGCAGCACAGACTCTGCTCTGTCAGCAGGGGACTTGGCCGTGAGCACTTTTACAGTATTTGCATTGCTAACCAACATCTCACACTCACGACATCTCACCCAGTAATGCTGATCATTGAGTCCTAGCTAGACTCTCTCTTGCATTCATGGCAGGTCATAGGTCAGAGCTGCCTCTGGGGACTGATTGTTGTCTGCTGGAGAGCCTTGGCTTCCTCCCTGGTCCTTTCTTTAAAAGACAAATGGCTCCGAACAGAGCACATCTTGCCCACTCAACACTACTTAGAGACCACTCATTATAAGCCATTTGTGCCTGTCCTTACTTCCCACACCTCATCCAGGCCCTCTTCAAAATGTCCAACTCGGATTTCCGGGTTGTTGGACTGGGTGGTGCTTCCCTGAGTTGTCTACATGGAGGAAGGGAGGAGGCTTGGGAAGCAGGGGTCAAGTTCAGTGTGGGCTTCTGAAAAGCATTGTTGGTTTCTCTGGGGCGAAGCCAACCCGGAAGGCCTGATGAGAGTCACAGTAGGAGGTCAGAGTGGAGGTGAAGGTTTAGGAGCTGCCATTCGTGAGCAGTGACGTCATGAGCAGGCCATACACAGGGAATGGGATCTGGAAAGACCAGTGGTCCTGGGGCGCTTCCTGTGGGAAAGAGAAAAAAGGGGAAGAGTTTGTGGAAGTGGTGGATACAGGAGTCCAGGAGCAGGATTCACATTCACAAGTCACCACATGCTCCCAGGAAGAGCCTGAAACTCCCCAGAAGTGAAGCAAAAGACATTTAGGCCTTTACGAAGTGATTGGAAAGCAAAGGTAGACAGTCCTTCCCAGTCTTCTGCAAAGAGGCAGCACGGGGCAGTATGAAGCTACTGGACCCAAAGCCTGATCAGTAGGCTTATGATCCTGACTCGGCTGGCCTGGAATTCTGTGATCACAATCAGGTGGACGGCCCACTTCCTGTCTCTATACAATGTCTGTTTTGTGGAAACAAATGGAACCCTCAGGCCGAGTACTAAGCACAGTACCCACTGCATGGTAGGTGAGGTGAAAAGAACTCCATTAGGCCCACAGGCACAGTGAGAGGCAGGGACAGGCTGTCCTGCTGGTACTGTTGGAATCAGAAAGCAACAGGAAGTACAGTGAAGTAGGGTGACTCCAAACAATGTGCGTGGTACGTGTCTTAAAAACACTGGCAACATCCTGAGTGTTTCATATTAGAGAAATGATAAAGGTTTGCAGCCATAGGTGTGTCTAATGCGATGTAAACTTTACACAGGCGCACGTGGACTGAAACAGTACATTCTACCCTACATATCTGGTTATTTCTGTTTTCCTTTGATCTGGTTTTTGAGATGGTCTGTAACCCAGGCTGGCTTAAACTTCCTACTTCAGCCTCCTGATTTTAATCACGGGCCACCAGCTTAGCAATATGTATAACTTTTCCATTTTGTCTCTACCAGTTAAGCTGTTGACTGGTAGTGTGGCTCAGTGGTAAAATATTTATTTAGTATAAGCAAAGCCTTGGTTCCATACCTGGTACACAGGGGAGAAGAGTAAAAAACAAAAGCATTGTGGCTGAGGAAATGTCTTACGTCAGTCCCAGAGCTGAGTCCTGGTGTCCAGAGAATGTAGATACCACCCACTAGCCTTGACACCCACACCCGAAATCCTCCCCCTGCCATGAACCAGCCCAGAGTCACAGAACAATGACCTCAACACTTGGAGAAAAGACCGTAGAGGAAGCTAAGGTTTTTCAGCAAACAACAATCAACCCCCAGGGACAACTCTGACCTGTGACCTGCTATCAATGCAAGAGAGAATCTAGTGAGGGCTCAATGACTACCCAGCAGGACACAGCCCAAACTGCTGTCCTACAGAGCCACAGCTTAATAAATCATAGTTCTTTAAGCCAACAAGTTTGGGGCTGACTCTTATGCAACAGAAGCGTACCTGTGGCAGATACTATGTCCCATGTGCTAACAACACATTTCAGTTGTCCTGTCTTCATAAACACTGTGAGACGGTTATGTGACTATGGGGGTAGGATCCAACACTTTTAAGTAAAAAAGAAAAACCAGGTCATTGAAAATTTGGATAGAGGAAGATAGATACATGGAAACACACACATACATAAATAATATGTAAAATATATATAAGATTTATATATTAGTTTATCTTGTATACATATATACGATATATGTATAAAATGTAAAACATACACAATTACATATCATACAGATAATATCTACGAAAAGAAAGTCGATTTTTAACAGTTCTCTTAAGAGGCTGTACCCAAGGCTACAACTACTGAGGTTATCCATGCTTGTTAATGGAACAGAGTGACCATGTGTCTTATTGGAATATTTATATTTTTCTTTCCCCAAACCATTTTGCCTTAGCCCCTTGCTCAGCTTCTGCACACTGTCTTACGACTCTTCTTCATAACTCCTTCCAGCCTGTGGAGACTCAGGCCACTACTACCCACAGTTAAGGATGTACCAGGTACTGGATGCGCAGATGTGAATTCCTCAGAAACTTCCATTCTTCTTTTGAGTGTTCCTGGACCTTGGCCCAGTCTGTTTCTTCCTGAGAAGGGTGGAACGCTTCTTACAGGAAGCCGTAGACATGGAGCCCTCATTACAGTATGGAGGTCAAAGGCACTTTATTGTCTTTCTTTGTCCTTAAAAAGCCATGAAGGGAAAAACAGGCATGCAAATTTGAATCCTTTCAGTGTGGTTCCTGCAAAAATAGTATCAACTGGAATTGAAGCAGCAAGTGAGCAGGGGTTGACCAGTTGCCCAGCTCACAGCAGTAGATGCCACCATGACAACTGACAGCTCACACCCAGGCCACAGAAGGAGTGGTGGCAGAGCCAGTTCTTGGTTCATTTCTTTCCCAGAGACCCTCTTTTCTGTGCATAGACATGAGGCTCCTAGGGGAAAGGGTGTTGACTGTAGCAGCCGGGGAGCTGAAGAACACATCTGAGATGGTTCCCATGCAGGCTTCCTCCACCTCATTCTCACAGTCAAAGGCAAGCTTTCCTCAGAGGGAGATGAGGTGTGTCAGTGGCCATGAGGTGTGCCTGTGGCCTGTGCTGGCTTTGAAAAGGCGACCAAACTCTTAAAGCAGACACGGGCTGTCTTTGGCTCCACTGTCTGCCTTTAGATTTCTTCCCCTAACTGGGCTGCCTTGTGTAGCCTCAATAGAAGAATTGAGAGGAATTCATGCCTCAAGAGAAGAATCATCTAGTTTTGCTGCAACTTGATATGCCAAGGCTGGTTGATATCCATGGGAGGCCTCCCTTTTCTGAGGTGGAGGGTGGGAGAGGTGAGGTGAGAGGGAGGGACTGGGAGGAGAAGAGGGAGGGGAAGCTTTGATCAGGATATAAAGTAAATAAATAACTTAATTTTCTACAAAAAGTAGTAGCCCCATGCTGCGGGAGGTCCAGTGCAGCTTTGCTCTCGTTGGTTCTATTGGCAGCTTATCTTTCTATTACAGCAAATGTTTGTGCTTAAGACAAATATAATGAACTTAGAGTGTGGGCTGAAGTAAGGGAGACTGAGCTTTGTCTGATACCTCTGCTTGACCTGCCCTTTTCTGAAGTGACGGTGGAGAGCCGGATAGTGGGTGGAAGGAGAGACTGGGCGGAGAGGAGGGAAGGGAAACTGAGGTCAAGATGTAATATATGAGGGGTTGGGGATTTAGCCCAGCGGGAGAGCGCTTGCCTAGGAAGCACAAGGCCCTGGGTTCGGTCCCCAGCTCCGAAAAAAAAAAAAAAAAAAAAGAAGGGAATGTAGAAGATGTAATATATGAGGGAAGAATAAATTAATTTTTAAAAGAGACTAAAAATGAAAAATGGAGAATAAAAGCGACAAGTGAGAAAGAGAAAAGGAAAGAGAAGAGAAGAGAAAAGAAAAAAGAAAGAGAAGAAAGAAAGCCAGTTGGACTCCCACATGGCAGAGGCATCATGGCAGTGTTATGGCCATGACCCAGGGTGGGGCTCCGGTGGAAGAGCTGTGTTTGGCCTCTGACACACAAGCCACACTCTGAGAATAAAACTGTGACCCTTCACCTCCAGGTTCCAGTTTTCTCTGTCAGGATCAAGGCTATAAGCTGTTGTCTCAGCAGGTAAAAGCACAGGCTGGCAGACTGAGCTCCATCCCCAGAAGCCACACTGAAAGTGGAAAAGGAAGGAACCAACTCTATAGTGCTGTTCTGTGTGCTGTGGTGTGTGTTCCCTGCACACACCACGTGCGTGCTGCGTACACACACACACACACACACACACACACACAAAATCAATAAAGAAATAAAATGTAAAGATCAAGGTTTCCAGTAATCCTTCTGGACTCAGAAATTCTATTTTTGCTAACTCTATATTTAAGGCCAAGGTCTAGGTCTCTTGGGAAAGGTCACTGAGTACAATGAAATCTACTGAGAGGGAAATGAAGGTTCCTACCCACATGCTGCTGTCCATAAATGCTTTTGGCAAGTCCAGAATCCAGCAATTAGTAACTGGGCCCAGGCACCCTAATGAGATTCAGACTGAGCGTCAAAGAGGAAATTCTTCCACTGACTAATCGGGTTAGTGAAGCGAAGAGAAGTTGTACACACTGAGAAATACTCCACAAATAGACTTCCACAACTAAACGTGGTGGGGTGCACACTGTATGGTTCCACTTTCTCTTTTTAAAAAAAGCCTCTGACTTAACACTAAAGTGCAGCCTTTGAAGGCAAATAAGGGTGAATATGTTTAGACAGGGAAAGTCCGCTGAAGGCCTAAGCAACCGTGGAAAGAGCTGAGGCACCGTTAAGCAGGGAGGGCGACCTGGCCGCATTTCTAAACAACAGCATTTTGTTTTATCTGGTATTGGGGGGGGGGTGTAATCATGCTTTATCTTCTTTTTCTGTCTGTATTTTGTTTGTTTCTGTGATGGGAATGGGACCTAGGGTTTTGACCATGAGGCAAGTCTCGTGTGGCTGCCCACACTCCCGTTCCTGGGTTTTTTTCTTGGCTGGTTTGGGTCAGGAAGGCCTTGTTTCCTGAATGCTAGTAAACAGGGCTCAGACCCTGGTACCTGAATTGGCTCTTAGACCTACAAGCTTTATGACATTGAGTCACTTAGCCTCTCCATGCCTCAGTTTCCTCATCAGCAAAACATAGGCAACGAATTCTTCACAGGATTGTTGGAACACATAAATGAACTTATAGGTGGCATCGTTAGGGTGCTTGGCGTGCAGTAAATGCTCTGTGTGTGATTGATGGGGCTGCTATCTGCAGAACACTGGCAGTTCTCCCACCAGCCGCCCTTGCCCATACCCTGAGAACCAGGGCCCCTTATGCAGTGTCCCAGTGCCTGTGTCTTGAGCATACTCCAGCAGACCTCAGGGAAGACTTTGTACTCGAAGCTGTCTATCGTGTCATAGATGCTACAATTGTCATTTTATATGTAGGTGACATAACTGCAGCATAGCGATGAGGAGACTTCCCCCAGACTGGAGCAAGTTCTTAATCCATGGGCAAAGTTAGCTGAGGGCCAGATGCAGCTGGTGCCTCCCTGCACACCTGGCCTGCCACTTAGCATTGTTTTCCTGTGTTGCCAAGAGGTTCTCATATTTTATAGGGGAAATGGGCTAGAAACCAGGAACTGGTTTATGTGTTGGCCAAATGGTGTTGGAAGGGAACTGTGTCTGTCTATGCTGAACATATACAGATCACTTCCTGTTGCTGTTTCCTACCAATGCAGCCCACCAGTCAGTGACACAGCACAGGTCACGTGTTAGCTACGTGACATGGTAGGCAGGAGGTGATTTTAAGCATCCATCAGACAAATGAAAATGCTCTGCCATTGTGAACAAGTGACTCAAGTGTTCTCTGATTTGCTCCTCTGAAGAGGAAGGAAGATCCTGAGGACAGTGAGGGGACACTCTATTCCACCCTCAGGAAGTGAGTATTACCTTGTGTGTTCTTAGGACAGCTGTCAAAGCTACTCAGAGACCAGGAAGTGTGAAGACTCTCCCTGAGCAGAGTGGGACGCTCGTCAGCCCCATGCTGACCGGGCCAGGCATGGAATTCCAGGTTCTGGTCCCAATCTGTCATTTCTAATCCTGATCTTCCGGCCTCTGCTGGGTGACAGGTGGTCAACAAGCATCAAATTCCTTTGGCTAAATTACCCAGGGCTGATGTCTGTGACTTAACCTACTTACCTGCCCTGTCAAGGCTGCTGCGAAAGTCCCTGGCAGTAGGTAGGCAGCTACAAGTGGGAGAAAATGAGACCACAGGTAAACCTGCCTGTAGGAAAGAAAGGATGAGCAGATGGGAGGAGAAACCCGAGGAGTCTTTCTCTTTGGACCAGTCAGCAGCAGCAAGACAGTGAGCAAGCAGGACCTATGGCAAGCCCAGAAATCGGCATACTGAAGTCTCAAAGGAGGCAGAACCACAGGGCAGGAGGACAAGGAGGACCTGGAAACAGGAAAATGAAAAGTAGAGAGAGGAGAATTTCCAGGGGCTCCGCAAAAGGGTCCTCCACATGATGCCTTACAAATGAAACCAGGGCTGGAGGTGGGCTTGGCTAGCATATGTGAGTCCCCAGCACCTCCCTCAAAAAAAAAAAATAAGAAAAAAAAAAAAAAAAAAGAAAAAACCAACTATTGTTTTAGGGACAGCCTGGACAGTGGACGTCAGTACTCATTCATTCATTCTGTCATTCTGTCATTCATTCATTCAGCATTCATGCAGGGTACTACAGCAGGTGCTAGGATGAACAAACTCCACTGTTGTAGTTGACATCTGTAGGAGGAAAGGGACAAGAAAACCAATGGGCTCAGCTAGAGGGGTTGAAGGGGCACATAGAGAATAGAACAATGGTTCCTACAAGAAATCTTTGATGGAGGAACCCATCACCAACAGCCAGAGCAGGACTTCTGAGGCCTCCAGTGAACTGCCAGCCTGTACACCACAAGGGTCTGCCATTTTGTTTGGTGCTTGGCATACTCCAGGCTTTGGTGAAGGAGAACAAGTTGGAAGCCAAGGTGTGTTTGCTTGGGTTCCCAAAGGCCTCCTAGAGACATCCACATCCTGTACTCTCCCAAACCCTGTGTAACCAAGTGTGTCTATGAACCAGCACTGGGACCTGTCTTAGTGTAATGTCAGAGCACAACTCCACATCTAGCAATGACACGCAGGAGTGTAGGAGAGGCCAGAGAACAAGAACTAAAATGCTGTTGGTTGGGAGTAATCGCCTCCAGCATTCACGGCTCCTAACAACCATTTTATGTTTATGAACAATTAGAAGAAGAAGCTCAAAGGCTCGAGGTGGGATTGAAAGGGACCTCACGAGTCTGCTTGAGGATCCATGAGGTGAAGTATGAAGGGAAACAAATGTGTTACTCCTGACCAAAGCATCACCACCACCTCTCTCTCCTCTCCCTTTTTGCCTTCTAACAAGAAGAGGAGAAAACTCTTAGAAGGTACTGACAATGCAGACAGCCTGGGTCCCTGGATGACTGCACAGAGCAGAACCTCCTGCCCCCCAACCCCTGTGTGTGCGTGTGCACACGTGTGCACACACATACACACACACACACACACACACACATCACACCATCCCCAGCCACAGCAACACATGCTTCTTTCTCTAGGACTGTCAAGTACTGCGAATTAGCCTTCCATTGGGTTCAGACACTAAAACTGGGTTTGTCTCTGGCAGGAGCTCACATTTCTTGCTCTGACTAATATGGCATTTGAACTGTTGTTACTGCAGAAGAAAACCCTCTCCCAACGCTTTTAGCATCTTTTAGCTCCCCTGCCTCCGTCTATTTGTGATACATCAACACAAGAACATGCAAATTTTAAGCTAAATCCTAGATGCATGTCAACCCACATCCAAGCTATTGCTTGTCAGTGCGCTTCAGAGGACGCAGCAAGAGAAGGTGGGAGGACCTGGCCATGTGATAAGAACAAAATGCTCGGAGAGACAGAACCTTGGCATCTAAAGAAGATCACAAAGACCAAGTTCAAAATTGTTGGCAACAGTGCGTGGTTGTGCTTCTAAGTTAGAACGCTCACCTGTTCAGAGCAGAACACAGGGAACATTGTTAGAGTTACACAAACCCTTCTGGAAGGAAGCAGCGGAACTAAGTGAGGCCAAGGAGGAACTAAGGAAGAGGTGCCTGGGTGGGAAGACACCAGCCAGGTGAAGCCAGCAAGGGAGCAGGAGAACATGCAACTCTTCCCCAGGGCTGAGCTGCTTCCATTACCTGCTATAATAGGGACCCCAAGACATCCCTAAGACAAGGGAATGTCTTGGCAGCCTTTGTGAGAGTGATGAGAGGGTCTTTCCTTACTCCTCAAGCTCATTCCAGAAATTCCTGGGGTATCAGGAAAACATGGAGGCTTCGATTTCACCTGACCTCTCCACACCAGCAGACGCTGTGGTCCCTTGGGACATTTGTGCTGAGTGGGGAAGACCTGCAAGAGAAGGAGTGGCTTGGGAAAGGGTGACAAGCAGAGGGAGGAGAGGTGGAAGACAGAAGGGGTGCCTGAAAAGCATCTATCACCGAGTGGAGAAGTCTACAGAGGTCGGGAAGACAGTGCTGGTTGAAGGCAGATCTCAGGGAGGCAGGCTCCAGCCCACAGTACCCACAGAAGGCTCTTGATCACAGCCTTGGGGGCGGCTACTTGTGGTCCCTGCTGTCGGGTAGCACTGTAAATGCCAGTGAGTGTTCCTAGGGCCCTGAGCCCAGCAGCAGCAGAGATGGGCTGGGTGAGTCAGGCTTCTGTGGTTCAGAGAAAGATCAAGACTCTGGAATACCTGATCCTCAGACAGGGGGCCATAAGGGTACATGCACTGTCCTATGATGCATGACAACAATGCATGTGAAACCAGTATAGCTGGGCTTATTATCTGTGAATCTACATCCCCTGATTACACTCATCCATGATCACAAATGTGGAAGCACACCACACCCGTAGTAATGTGTAAAAACACCTTTTCCATTGTTGCCTACAATACAGTAGGAAAGTCCAGACATACATTTCTATTACTTTAGACGTTCCAAGTCAGTAAAGGTGAAAAAGCGCAGAGCAGATGTGTGTAGGCTCTGTGCAAATGTACAATGGACTTGAACGCCCACAGATTTGACTATTTGTGGGAGTGTGCTAGAAACAATGCTTTCGAATATCAAGGGCAGGCTGTTCCTTTAAGGGGCAGTCTAGACCCTTGGGACACCAAACGGTGAGAAAGTGCCTTTAAAAGTGTGCCTCGGAGGTCGCGGGAGATTGCTCGATAGAGAGAGTGCTTGTTGTGCAAGTATGAAAACCTGAGTTCGGATTGCTAACCTCCACATAGGAAGCTAGGCATGAAGACTCATGTCTGATCCTTACATTGATGAGGGGAGAGCAGAAGGATCCCTGGAGCTCCCTGGCCAGCTAGCATGGCTGAGGCAGTAAGTTACAGGTTCAAATGAGAGACCGTGCCTCAAAACTAAGGTGGGATATAATTGAAAGAGATGTCCGTCCTTGGTTCTAGCCTCCACATGTGCGCACACACACACACAAACATGCACACACGCATGCATGCATGCACGCACACGCACACATATATGAAAAAAGTGTGCCTTGATGCACAATGTCTGCCAAGCCCCTGCCACATAGAAATCACTAGAATTTAAAGACCCACGGAGACGTGGAAAAGCAAACTCTACCCCAAGCACTGGAGTCCTTGGTGTGCCAGCAAAGGGCCTTTTGACTTTCCTCTATTATGAAAGAAAACAGAACATTTAAGAAACACAAAATTGAATTCAAACAAACAGAAGGCAAGAGATGGCCCAAGGCCAGACTCCTTGCTTGGACTGTGAGGCGCTTGGGCGTGTGGCTTCTGAGTCCAAGCTCATGTCCCCACTCTCACCCTGTTGCCCTGGCCACAGACACCATCTTAAGACTGCTGCTGGGTCCTGATACAGAACCTGAGCCCTTGCTGAGGGGCCCCTCCAGCCAGTTCTTCCTTTCTCCAGCCTCGGCATGGCTCACTTGCACGAGTCTCTGCCCCAGACCAAATGTATAGAGAGCTGACTGACCATGGCCAGCCGGCCAGTGACTCCCATGTCCCTACCATTGGTTTTGTTGCCACATGCTCAATACTGACATTACAGTTTTATATTTATTTACAGTAGAGGTCACCTTGACTTGTCTGTTGTCTGTTCAACATGGACAACTTAACAACGGCTGGTCTTCATTGAGGTATGCTGCGTCATACCTCTGGACTTTATAGATGGTATAAAAAGAACTATAAAGCATTCACCATCTTCATATTGATAATATTTAGAAGAAAGAAGATCACTTCTCAGCCTTTTGGTGGAATATCATTTTTTCTTGATATTGGGCTAGAAAGCAATTTTCAAAAAAAAAAAATCCTTAATTTTTATGTACGTGTAGGAGGGTCGTGTGTGTGTGTGTGTGTGTGTGTGTGTGTGTGTGTGTGTGTGTGTGTGTGCCATATGCATACAGGCCTGATGCTAGAGGGGTTCAGAAGCAGGTGTGAGTGCCCCTGGATGCTTGTGAACCACCAAGCAGGCCCTGGGAACAGAACTCAGGGCCCTTGTGCAAGTGGCTGGTGACCTTAACCAGGGGGCCATCGCTCCATTTTTAAAACCAAAATTAATTGCATCTGTTTCTTTTGAAGACCGTTTCCCTGAATCTTTTCAGTCCCACCTGTGGTCTGTTTCCACCAGACAGTGGGGATTTAGGTGAGATTATTTTTTTTTCAAAACAGGAATGGTGGCTGCCTTGTCCCCAAACACCTACAGAGCACCTGGTGCATGGAGCAGGCTAGCACACAGGGGCTAAATGGGGCTCTGTTCTGTGAAAAACTTAGCACTATTCTCTCTGTGTCTCTCGTCTTTCTCTGTCTCTCCCCGCCCTTGCTTCCCTTGCCTCTTCCTGGTGACATCGTTGTTATTGAGACTCCGCCCCCTTCCTTATCTACTTACTTCAGCCTGGCTTTACTTGTATGCTTTTTCTATAGATATTAACCACGTTTGCCGCTGCCATCTGAAAACCTTAATTATATTCTAAAATAGTTACAGCCTTCTAAGTGGCCCATTGTGTCAGTTTGTCTTTCAACGCTGTAATGAACTGCGCGAGTGGTCTAAACTAGTTAGCTCACAGCTTTGCAGGGGTGCCTCTCACCACATCTCACCACAGCATCAGCCACTGGTGGGAGAGTGAGGAGCAGGAAGAAGGGTCACCCCTCAGAGCAGGAAGCACAAGGGGAGCTCACAATCTCTCCTCAGACCAGGGGCCCCAGCTGACCTAAAGACTCCCACAGAGCAACACCTCTTAAAGGTTCACACCACCTCAACACCACAGTGAGGACCAAGGATCCACAAAGGGACAGGTCGCACCCGGTCATGGTAGCCATCTTGTAGGCGCACTGATTAATGAAATTAATGAGTGACTGCTTGCAAAAGAACAGAAGAAGAGTGCAAAGAACGCTCGAGCAAAGGCTAAGGTGCCACAGGCCTGATAGGAAGTAATAGAAGAACAGGCCACAGGCCTTCCCTCTGGATTAGCCCCACTAGAGCATCATCAAGCTGCAATCACCTTCCTCGGCAATTTAGTGAGCACCAGCCTATGTGCCGCAGTCTGGGCACAGTTGAGGACTAGACAGACAAGATGAGCCACGCCACACAGCTGCTGTGCACGGTTTATCATGTGTTCTCAGACCCCGCTCTCCATTGAGGGTTAAAGCTTATGGGGCGGGGGGCAGTGAAACTGGACAGTGACTTCTCCTGAGAGTCATTTTAGGCCTTTTATGAATTATGGCTATTAAGGACCAATCTCTGCAGAAATAAAACAGAGGCTAGAAAGGTGATCCCAGGGACCCATCTCTAAAGGAATATGGCAAGTGGGTACGAATTCTATAGCAAGCAATTCCTCCTGAGTGCTGAGTCCCCGGCATTATAGGGTGTCGCCCATGTAAAATAGACTCACGTGTCGCACATTCCATTCTCAGAGAGTGGGAGAAATAAGATTTAATACCAGGATTCATACAGCACTAGTACAAGATACCCCTTCAGAGATAATGTGGCCAGTGTGCCACTTGGCCCAGAATAAAAAGCAAAGCAGGAGACCCACTAGAAAAGACCACCCCTCTCTAACGGCCCTTACTGTCTGCAGCATGGCAGAGGAGAAAGTGCACACGCCCTCTTTCTGTTAGCTTTGACCATGCCTGAGTGCTTTCTAGAAACGGCTAGTATTGCAGCCTGGGTTGGCTGCTTGGAGCTGAAAGAAGGCAGAGGCAACCTGAGCAAAGGGTTTGATTTAAATTCTGTAGTCAGTGCAGTGCCAGGACACAGAAGCCCACCGGCAGGACTGTGGAGGGGACCTGATGAAGCCACAGTGCAAGTTTCCAGGCAGACGTATGACCGGTCCCTAGCTTAGAAATGATATAACCGTAAATTTGTGTTCACTGAGTTTCTGTAGAAGGAACGTGTGTGTTCTAGACTCAAGGGGGGGTCTTAGGAAAAAAGGCAATCTTTTCTAATCGTGGGAGTTTGTGTGGGAACACGTATTGTCGGATCCTCCTGGGCACCCATCAGCGTTTGACCCCTGCTGAAGCCTTGCTGATGCAAGTCGAAGCCTTTTGTTACTAACAAAGGAACTCCCTGGCCCTGAAGTGACACACCCGGGTGGTACCCCGGGCGATAACCGGTTCCTGTCTTTTGTTCCTCTTTCTTTGTTCCTGAGGGCACATAAGTCGGTTTTTCCACTGTGCTTCCTGGATTTCTTCCCGGTGAACTTGGGGTATATACTCAGTCTATCAAGTAAAAAAATTGGCATTCTTGTAACACAAATGACCTGAGTGTGTGTTTTTTCTTAAACCTCACAGGCCTACGCCCAGATCTCGGTACAGTGTCGGCGCAGCACCAACAACATATATTACCTACACTCATTCATGCAGTCTACAAAGGTCTGTTGGTGCTTACAAAGTCAGTGTTTTGGTTACACAGATTAAGAAAACAGGATGCCCAGCTGTAAGAAAACTACAGTCTTGTCTGAGAGTCGATGGCATCTGAGCAAATGATTAGGGTGACATACAGTGAAGGCGGACAGTTGGAAGTTCTCCTGTGGGCTCAATACCGAATCCTACCCAGGTAGGAGTGGATCAAGGAGGGCTCCTCGAGGCAGGGATGATCATGGGCTATGGAGGGAGACTGAGAGGTTACTCGGCAGCAGAGATAGGGGGAGGGATGCAGGGAGAGGAAATGGCTTGTAACAACACTTTTACAGATCGTAGTAGGAAGGAGGAAACTGGAGACAAGGGGAAACTGAGTGTGACCTTGGTTATTAGCCCGAGCCTTGGCTCAGCTGCCCTCAGACAGATCCCCATCCTAGTTTGCTTCTCTGGTGCTGTGATAAACACTGACCCAAACCAACTGTGAGAGCGAAGGGTTCGTTTCAGTTCACAGATTGCAACCCATCACTGGAGGAAGCCATCCCTGGGAGGAATTCAAGGTAGCAACTTAGAGGCAGGCCCTGAAGCGAAGGCCGCGAGAGAACTCCACTTCCTGGCTTGCATCTCACGGCTTGCTCAGCCTGCTTTCTTATGTAAGCCAGGACCACCTGCCCAGAGTTGGTACAGCCCACAGTGGAGTGGGCTCTCTCTACATCAATTCTTTGGTTTTTTTTGTTTGTTTGTTTTTTATTGGAGACGAGTTCTCTGTGCAGCTTTGGCTGTCTTGGAACTTGCTTTGTACACCAGGCTGACCTTGAACTCAAAGATTCACCTGCCACTGCCTCCCAAGGGCTGGGATTAAAGTCATGCACTACCACTTTCCAGCATTTCACATCAATTCTTAATCAAGAAAATGTCCCATAGAGGTGCCCACAGGCCATGTGATGGAGACAATTCTTCCAAGGAAGTGACTCTTTCACCAAGTGACTCTGTGCCAAATTGACCCAAACTAACTAGCACAGACCCCAAATCAGAGTGGTTTAGAAATAGGCACATGTTTCTCTCACATAACAGTGCAGACATGAGCAGAGCAGGGCTAGAAGGAGTCTCAGCTAGAAACCCTGCCCGATTGTGTCTTAGAGCTCAGCCATCCCAGTAACATGGATCTCATTCACAGCCTATTGATGGATCACTGAACTCTAGCATCGCCTCCAGCCCTGATCGTCTGCCTCTGTGTTCTGCCTGTCATGTCTGCAGTCGCTGTGCTCTGCTCTCACCCAATGCATGCTATGCCCACCACTCATCTCTATATTCACAGGATGTTTTGACCATCTTCTCTGCTTCTAGACTCTAGCAGGAGGGGCAGGAAACCTCTTAGCTTTGCAGGAACAACTGGAGAATCACACAGGTTGTTCACATGATGTGCTGGTGGCAGATCAAGCTGTAAGGGAGCCTAGGAAAAACAATTCTTTTCTCTAGTCGATATTTGCCAAGTGAGAGATGAGAGATGGGTGGAGACTGACAGCAACCCCAGCCTTGCTTTGCTTCAGTGTGCTAAACCAGTGATCTCTAGAATGCCCCTGAGGAAAATCAACATAACCTTCGGGAGTCTCCTGCCTTCCATGTCTTGACAGAGTGACTTTAAAAGATTTTAAATTTTTATTAAAATAAGGGTGTAAGGAGTTACTCAATGTCACAGAATAAGAGATGAACAAGGATTGGGGCTTATATACAAGGATTCTAATCCCTTTTAAAGATCCTTTCCTGTAGGGAGCTGTATTGGATTTAGGCCTGGCCACTTTTGACTGCATGGCTCAAAGTGGCTAGGTGACTCTGGGCCACAGATATTCACCCCTAAGATGACTGCCATAAAGTCTTGAGATTGTTGGACAAAAGCCTCTCCCATGAATTTACGGCACAGGAAGATAACATTCAAGGGATGCCTCAGCTCGAGCAGATACCAGTTATCTCCTGAGTCAACACCCGGTGTCTCCACTGCCTGACCTCATCATCTACCGCCTGACCTCATCATCTACCGCCTGACCTCTTTGCCTCCTGCTATCACTGCCTATACCCTCATCCCTCCATCCTTCGTGTTTCACAAAGGCCACTCCCCCTACCTGAAAGCCTTAAAGCTGTAACGTTCACCCCAATAAACGAGACCTTGACAACAGAACTTTTGCTTGGTCTCCTTCTTCTCTTCACCCGCATTTGGCCCACAGGTAGAAAGCCTCTTCGGGACCCTGAATAACTGGGTCCCTGCTGGCGGAGGACAAGTGGGCGCCTGAACAGGGACCCGAAGCCGGACCAACTACAGGGCAGCCGGAGACAAAGAGAGCTGCAGCGGGGTTGAGGGACTCTTCAGGTCATATTGTGCTTGTCGTCAAGCTGGAGAGGAGGTAAGGACCGGTCGAATAATTGTCGTCCGATTGTCATGGGGAAGGTATTGTCTAAGGAGGCTTGTTTCATAGGAGAGATCAAGCGCTCACTCAGGGAGAGAGGATTAAGAGTTAAGAAAAAGGATTTAATCAAGTTCTTTTGTTTTATTGATGAAAAGTGTCCCTGGTTAATTTTAAGCAGTGTGGGGCTGAGGGTGACAAGCGTGCAGGCCTGCTAGCAAGCAAGCTGCAGGCTGTGCGTGGGCAACAGCACAGCTCAGGCCAAGTCAGCATAAGAGGAGTTTCAAGGTGAGGAAGCCAGCATGGAAGCAGGGACGCATTGGGGTAAGATGGGTTAGAAAAGGCCCTGATGATTTGGGCTAGCGTGAGTAAAACTTGTAATAAAAAAGGGACAAGGTAATGGTAAAGTGTTTTTGTGTATGCATTCTTTTAGAGTTATGTTTTAATCTTTGGACCCTGATTAGAGATAGTTTACACCCTAGACATGAGAGAGAATGGGTTTGGGAAAAACAGTCCTCCCGGACTCTCCGCGGATGCTTTGGAGAAAGAGAAAAACTTTCAGAGCTCTCCTAGGAAGAGAAGAAAGGCAGGAGACGTCCTGTCTCTCTGCTGGCTCCTATTGGAGAAATGCTTATTTCTGGTTCTGGGTTCCAAAGTAGGATATCTGGGTCCCTTCGGTGGGACACCATCTAGTTTTTTCCCTCTATGTCTATTGTCTGTCCTTGGTGCACCAAGCTGTCCATGTCTGTCAGTTTATGTCTGTGGTTTTTGTTTCTCGTTGTTTAAATGTTTTCTGTTTCATGTTCAAAAGAAAAAATGGTAAAAACTTTGTCTGCTGGTCGTTCACACCTTGATTTGGTTTTAATTCGTTTCAAAAAAAGGGAACAAATGAATAAAAAGCAGTTTCAATCGGCCTTTGGAGCCCTGTACCTGTAGTTAGGAGCCTAGGTCAGCTGGAGAAGCTGCCCGGGGGCAGAGTGTCTACAGGAGCTGATCTTAAAGGCGCCAGCAGCCCCTCAGCTTCTATGGTACGGGAGCTGATAGCTCTTAGAAAAATCCCTGACTTATTAGACTTAGCAGGTGACAAGGTGCTTCTCTTAAAATCACAGCTAGAAAAGTAAAAATGATGTTTGGTCTAAATATTAAAGATATGTGTAGCCACTTCAATTTTGTTTCTGACTGGTTTGAAATGTATAAATATGCTCTACATGCCTTGGTTATGGACTATTGGCTTTTAAGTTATTGGATATGGTATAAAAAAAAGGGGGGTGTAACATTGGTAACAGAAAGTTGACATAAAATGGTAATTTGGATAAAGTCATTCTAGACAACATGTGGCATGAGCCAACCTAGGGAAACAGGTCTAAATTGGGATGATATTTTTATGGAACTCTTATCCTAGAAACCAGGCTTCTAAAAGAATTTAGGGCAATGTCTCTTTGTTGAGGTATTGGAGACCACACGATCATGCGTTCATATGTAGGAATTGGCAGTCAAACTTTGTAGCATGAAGGATAGACTTGGTGTCTTGGAGACTAGAATTTGGAGACTAGATCATTTGTTGGAGGTTGAGTTTTGCTTTCCAAAGTTGTGGTTTGCCCTGAAGTTACCTGTATTTTGATGCTAATTCTACTGCCCCAAGGGAAGCTGCCTAGTCGTACTTAGAACTCAGATGACTTCCCAAAGTTGTGGTTGTGCTCTGGTGTTACAGAATTTAAGGATTGTGATTAAGGATTGCCAGTGTTACACTGACTAACTCAAACTTATTTATAATTTTTAAAAATGGCTAATAGCCTTATTATGTAATTTTGTCACTTCTTCAATGTAAGAAGTTAAAACTTTAAATATTTCAGTGTATATGGAAATTTTTACTACAAACCTTTGCTCTCAAAATGAGCTTTAATATTTGGGGAGTAGCTGTTACACTACTCCAGAAAAGAATATTTGAAGCTAATTTTAAGCTTCTAAGGATATGTTAATTGGCTAAGTACCTCACCTTACCAGAGGACTTAGGCCTTTGTTATCCTCATTGGAGATAAAGCTTCAGTTGTATTAATACAGAATTGTAGGCTAGAGTCTTGAAAGTATTTTAAAAAGAAACCTGGTAAAACATATCTTATTCCAAACAGCAATTAAATTGGCTATTACATAATACTAATATTTGGCCTACAAATTTTTCAGGCAAAATTGATAATTTTACTCTTTGCATGCTTTTGTATTTCCTGTAAATTTGTGCATGCAACCCATAGGAAATGAGCTTATTGTATTTATAGGTGGTTCATCTAATGAAAAGGCTACATGTATGATTGGATCACTTGTTTATTCTCTTGAGTTTCCCCTGCTTCAGCACAGATTATTAAATTACATGCTGTAGCCAGTTTTTAAAATGTTTAAAAAAAAAATCAAGCTTTCAATTCATATACTGATAGCCAATGTGTGGTTTATGGTTTACAGTTGATTAAAAAGTTTTCTTTTTTTTTTTTTTTAGATACTACTAGCCCTCAAATTTTACAATTACTTAATGCTTTATTAGAGGCAGGTTTTCTACTTGAAATCAGTGAGTGATGATTTCAGTGTGAATGTCTGACAACTCACTGTCCTTTCAGTGCTCTGGCTCAGACAACTAAACAAAACCATAGACCCAGCTCTTTAAAAATGGTAATGGAGTTGATAACACACCCTCACGAGAAGAGGAAGACTCCATTTGCTTACTCTCAACGCCCAGCCTCACCCTGCCAACTCAGGGATTGCTAAATCTGGACCTTGTTTACAGGATTTGGCATTTCTAATTAATGCTTATGTTTAGGTAAATAAAGCTGGTGAGGTGCTGGAGAGATGGCTTAGTGGTTAAGAGCACTAAGTACTGTTCCTTTATAGGCCATTTAAGAACTCAAACTGGATTGCCTGGACCCCTTAGCAAGGGAGGACAATGATACCAGGCAGATTATAGCCCTTACATAGGAACAATTAGTCAAAAAAAAATCTCATTCTTTATATCACCAAAACAATAATGCTGGAGACAATAATTTGGTATACAAGTCAATTTATAAATACAAGTGCTCAGTGTCTTCAATTTAATCCTTGAGGACTTATCTTAATAAATAATATCTTAACGATGTCTTAATAAATAAAAAGGGGGAGTTACATCCCTGTATGCTATACAATTATTTAATAATACTCCTTTTCCAATTTTAAAATTTGTATGCCAAGGAACACTCTGAGTGTTTATGGCACCCTACAACTAGACATACTTATGCCTAGGTGAAATAGAAAGACCCACATATTGGCATGATCCTGTCCAGGTATTTTATATGGGAAAGAGGGAATGTTTGTGTTTTTTCTACAGGATGCTACAAGAGTATGCCAGCTGCCTGAGTGGCTGGTGAGACCTGCTGATCCTGGGAGCATGAAGATTCAGCTCTCCTGGTTCGGGTCCCTGGAGTCATTCCTGTGCCCTTGGAGGAAGATGGAGACTTTTTAAGATTTACCCTCACCGAGGTAGCCGGGGTGGAAAGTTGTATTTTGGGAGAACATATGCTCCCTCCTCACCAGCTGTTAGAAATATGCAACCATACCTTGGTTGTTAACAAATATCATGAGTACTTGCTCGCCCCAAACCATACTTATCTGGCATGTTCATCAGGGCTGACTACCTATGTAATATCTGAGTTCTTGCAGCAGCGCAATTATTGCGTATTGGTACAACTACTCCCAAGACTCAGCATTCATAAACCAACAACGCTATCATCTACTCAGCACTGCAATTGACCAGGACCTAGCTGAGCTGAGAGAGGGCTTAGCCCATTTAAAAGATTCTGTTGCCTCCCTTTCAGAAGTAGTACTGCAAAATAGAAGAGGGCTTGATTTACTCTTCCTACAACAAGGAGGACTTTGTGCAGTCTTAAAAGAGGAATGCTGTGTTTATGTAGATAAGACTGGACTTGTAGAAGACAGTCTAAGAAAACTGAGAGATAGCCTGGAAAAACGAAAAAGGGAGAGAGAACAACAGGAGTCCTGGTATAAAAACTGGTTCTCCACATCCCCATGGCTCTCTACCCTGTTGCCTTCAATTTTGGGATCCCTTGTGGGCCTACTTTTGTTGATTTTCTTTGGTCCTTGGGCCTTTCATTGACTTACACACTTTATTAAATCACAAATAGATTCTGCTTTGCCTAGAAATTCTGTTTCAGTACATTATCATCGCTTGGAGACCGGAACAACTGAGGAGAACCAGAGAGACAACAAACAAGATGAGGTGCCCACTACTTATCGGGAGAGGCTCAACTTCCACAATCTCCTAAATTAATGCCATCTGGCCCCTACTCTTTCACCCCTGGGCTCAAATAAGAGGAATGAGAAGATGACCCAATGTAGCCATCATCAGCGACAGGCAACTTCCTCTGACCCTTGACCAATCTAAGACATGGAACCTTGGGGGCGACAAGGAGATCCTATGACAGATAAGGCTGGGGTTCGAGAGGTCGATCCTAAGACAGAGGTGGCTACACCCCGTTTAAACGTACGGGCCGGTCAAATGCTCCTCTGCCCAGTTTCTCCCCCAATAAACACACACGTATAGCCCAGAACGGTGTGTTACAGCATAAGTTCATTCCTAGCCATTGGGGTGCAGTCCTAACTGCAAGAGTGGCTCGCCATGGCCGAGCTGGGCACTCTGTGAGGCATGTCTGATCTCTCTCAGACCACTACTTCCACCTAATGGTCTTTTATAAAAGAAAAACGGGGGAGATGTAGGGAGCCTGGCCGCTTTTGACTGCATGGCTCAAAGTGGCTAGGTGACTCTGGGCTGTTTGGCCACAGATATTCACCCCTAAGATGACTGCCATAAAGTCTTGAGATTGTTGGACAAAAGCCTCTCCCATGAATTTACGGCACAGGAAGATAACATTCAAGGGATGCCTCAGCTCGAGCAGATACCAGTTATCTCCTGAGTCAACACCCGGTGTCTCCACCGCCTGACCTCATCATCTACCGCCTGACCTCTTTGCCTCCTGCTATCACTGCCTATACCCTCATCCCTCCATCCTTCGTGTTTCACAAAGGACACTCCCCCTACCTGAAAGCCTTAAAAGCTGTAACGTTCACCCCAATAAACGAGACCTTGACAACAGAACTTTTGCTTGGTCTCCTTCTTCTCTTCACCCCCATTTGGCCCACAGGTAGAAAGCCTCTTCGGGACCCTGAATAACTGGGTCCCCGCTGGTGGGGACACTTTCCATAGCTGTCCTGCTCACGTTTTAAGACCTATACCACATTCCCTGCCTGAACTAGGCAAGTCATGGGCACAGCTTTCACTGTCCCAGACTGAGGACCCCAGGGCAGATGTTTTGACAACTTCAGGAAGGGAAGTTAGGTGTACAGCAAACTTATACCACTTTGCACCTGAACCCCAGCATAAATACCTTTTGGGGTGCTCACTGTTCTTCCTCAGCTGAAGAGCCCTCATCTGTCTCTGCAGGATTAGATGTCACATATCCCCACAGACGTGCCCAACGACGCTCTCTCTCCTTCCAACTTAGGATATATCAAAACTTCCTTCCATCAAGCCCCACAGGTTTTCTGAAGTGACACGAGCTAAGACCAAGCCTTTAACACATTGCTACAAGGAAATCACTGGATCAGAGCAGATGATTCCAGAAAACACTCACAGGAAGGGGAGCTGATAACATAGATTAAAAACCTCTAATCCAGAATCTGAAGTGCTTCCAAGTAGAAGTTGTCACAGCCAACCACCGTGGCAGGCCACAATCAAAACACAGGCACATTAAAGACACTGTACAAAGCCGCCTACAGGCTGTGTGCAAGGCATTTGTGAAATATATATATATATATTTCACAGCCTGTATATGTGATGCTTGTGACCCAGTATAGTGTGAGGAAATGTGGAAATGTGGACACAGGGCATGGAGTCTGGGATTAAGGCCACAGTCAGGACATAAACACACACACACTCGAACCAATGAATTACTAAGTACAGGGAAAAGAAAAGTGCAGGAAACGAAGAGTGGAGTGCGGCTTCATTTTTGCCCTTTTATAGTCATGGGTGGTATTTCCAGCACCTTAGTAACAGGATCCCGGTAACAAGTAGAATGAAAGATCTCCTATCAATGGGCTACAAACTCTTAGTGGCTGCTGCTCTGAGGGAGGTTGTGGGCTGGGCTCTGGCTTCCCACAATTTATTCAGCATGCATTCAACATATGCCGAATACACACACACACACACACACACACACACACACACACACACACACAGAGTGATTAAGGAATAAACGTCAAACTATAGATACACTTAAGCATGTAATTATTATCAGTCTGTAGAGGAACTCTCCAGGGAGAGGCAGAATCAGACTCTTACCCTTACCAAGGCACATCTTCCTACTGGCTTCGCTTTTCACTGCTGCAGGGAGCTATAGCATGGTTTTGAAGACACACATTGAATTTTATTTAGTACTTTCTTTTGAGGAGCTGACGATTGAACCTGGAGCTCGATGCACGCTAAGCAGGTGCTCTGTTGTGCTGTGCTCCCAATTTCATTCCTATGCTTTTCATTTTACTGATCCCGGTAAAGAGTTTGTGTATAGTTGACATCTTCTGTGGTTACACACAATGCAGAAGAGCGGTGCCCGTGTGATGAGGCTGAGTTGAAAGTGCAAGAGTGTACCCAGAAAATGAACTCGATCAAATAAATATTCATAGAAAATGGCTGGAAGGAAATCTACTAAAATGTTCGCAGTGGGTGTTCTCAGCACTGAAGTCGTGGATAATTATCTCTTCCCTTTCAGTTTTCAATATTCCTAATTTTCTATTATAAGCATGCATTATTTTTATAATTGAAAAAATAAGCACTATTTTTAAAGAACCTGCATGTAATCGCCAAGCACACTGCTGCAGCAGTGGAGCCTGCTTGGGAACAGTGAAAAGCAGAGGTGTTCTTGCAGGATGGAGAGACTGAAGCTGTGTGGCTGAGACCAAGAGACTGTATCATGTTACAGTGGACAGGCAGCACAGTCACACACAGCCGCCCTGAGGAAGTGACAGCCAGGGGACCATTGGAGTGAGGCCTGCTGGGAGCAGCCTGTGGGCAGCCCTGGGAAGGGACTTGACACTTGCTAAAGAGCTGCTGTTCGCCATATAGAACAGATTTGTGTCTCTGATGTGTCAAGTCACACCTCCCCCTCCCCACCCCAGGTCATGTGGCATTTTCCGTGGGGCACCTCCTATGCTTGCACCTGAGGTGTTTCCCTGGAGGGCTAATCACATGCGTCCATATGGGACATCTCTTATCTCTCAGGGAAACTCACCTGACACCTAACTCTCAGTCCCTGTCACTAGGCAGGTTTCTTTAACCAGGTGAGCCCTGACTCTGAATTCAGCTGGGACTGCAGACGTATGAGGAGGCGGTGGGCACCCACCTCGCAGGAGCTCACTGTCAGTGAGGGCCAGAAAGCCAGTCACAGATGGTGTGCCCATAATCCCCAGCATAGCAGAAAAGTGAGAAGAGTGTCTGTGGAATAGGGGGTGCCACGACAAAGCAGGGTGACAAGTCCGGCGGTGATTGACACTGTGATGGCTGAGATATGGAGCATGCGCTCATGGGGTAGGGGGAAGAGGACGACAAAAGTATAACTCAGTTCCGGAACGTCTCAGCGTCGCTTGTCCGAGGGTGGATGCTTCCACCCCGCCATGAGGTCCGCACTGGCCTGGATCTCTTGTTAATGGAAAGTGCACTATAGAGCTTTAGTGAAGAGGTCCAGAGGCCCCAGGCTCTGTCATATGTGAGGGGACAAATGTCAGCTACACTGTGAATGAAGGCAGTCTGTCCTGTTCATGAGACTGGTAAAGACAGACTTAGTCACTTGCTGCTGAAATAAACACCATCCACTGCTGTCCCCACACAAGAGATCTTGGTAATGTGGATGGAGTCAAAGCACATAACTTAGGATCAGCATTGCCAGTTCTAGGACTCTGCCCGGAAGATATATACTAGCCTATGCTATGCTGCTCTTTGTAAGTAATCTAAATGCTCTCAAGGTGGGGCAAATTGAACAAATGAGAGCAGATCCAAAGGAGCACAGGGCAGCTATCATCATGAAGGAGAGCTACCTCTCCTCTACATTCAGCAAGAGAGCAATTTTGGAGAGACATTTAAGTAAAATGGACGACAAGAGAACTCTGGATAGCATGTTAGATACTTTTCTTTAGGAAAAGATAAAGTGAGTGAGTGAGTGTGTGTGTGTGTGTGTGTGTGTGTGTGTATAAATATATGTGTGTATACATACACACACACATATATCATGCAATGGAAATACAAAGCTAATAGGCTACTGGTGAAGTAGGTCAGAATGAGCTGAGAGGAACAGGGATGGAAACTGGACAGGGCCCTAAACACACTTGGCTTAGAGGATTTGACTATGAAATAGTTGATTATCTCCAGCAACAGATAAGGGCAGCATGAAGAAATTCAGCTGTGTTTCACTAATCTTATACCATGACCTCTGAATGTGCAGCCTCTAAGTGCAGGTTCAGTCAACCACAAAAGAGTCTTCTCTTATTATTATCACCTAAGCAAGATGGTATAAAATTATTTATGTAGCATGTTGTTGTGTAGCCATTCCCTCTAATATAAAACCTTCCATCTTGGTTGGAAGTTCCTTAAGATGTAAGATATTAGAAAGTAGGTAAAACATTCTATCCTGTAGACATACTCATTAAAATTCAGCAATCAAGTCAGAAGTTTCAGGAACTTCCTGAAATTGACCAGATACACTCTATCTCCTCTTTACCCAAGCATATGTAAACAGTGAAGACCACTGAAAAACACTCTAACCAGCTGAGCTACCTAGAAGAGACACTCTCCAACTTGTTGAGCTGCTTCAAAGTTGTGCAATGTGATCCAGGTTGTCAGTTTTTGTGAGTTGAGTCACCCATGCTGGGGTGGGTTTCTGGTGACACTGCTATCTTTTATTCATTCAGTCATTCAGATGTTATTCCAAATCTATACTCCTGTAAGTAACCCTAATAAATGTATTATTTCATCATTTTTGCTTTAGCGATATATTGACTTAGGACTTTGTCAGTTCTCTCTCTGGGTGATCAGATGTTCACATCTCCCCAGTAAGAGCGTAACACAGCACAAGTACAGTTCATTAGGTGTTGTGAGCCAGCCATGCAGAGATGACTGAAAGACAAAGAGATGGTGATTATGGGATGGCTCTTTATGTAAGTGATACATCAGATGTGTGGCTACTAGTGATACATCATAACTAAATTATAAGTTAAATAATGAAGATCCAACAAATATTATTAGGAACCCAGCCTTTCCACTAAAAAGACCAAACTGTAAAATCTAAGCATTTAACAAAAAATTCCATCATCCTTAATTTGAATAGAAAGTATAATAAATACAAAGTGATTACTCTCAAAGACTGTGTTTCCCAAAAAATAGCTCAACAACAAAGACTGACCCAGTTACGTTGAGTGCCGCTAGTGCTCAGGCTGTGGTTTCTGAATATCAAATCCTTCATAGACCACCACTCTCCTGACATCAGCTGACTCAGATAGGGGCTACACACAGAAAAGTGGATCCATGACATCCTGCCATGGTGAAGCTCGCATTATAAAGACTTGAACATCATTTAAGAGCCCCAAAGCAGAACAATCTGATTATTAGAAGCAATATAAGCAACACACTGGAGCCCATCAAGCATGCCTTATAAACCCGTAGACCTCAAATGATGCTAAAACCCAAGACCTCCAGTCTTTCATCTTTGGAGATTTGGTGACCCACTTACTACTTACAAATAGGTAAATGTAAAGGGGAAGAAAGCATTCCAACTTATCTAGAGAAACGCTGTGTAGAGGTAGAGTCGACCAGAGAACAGTGGTCCTTGTAGAAGTCCTATAAACAGAAAAGGGTTTTCCACTATTATGCAACGGTTGGGTAAGGACTGTCATTACTACTAAAACTAGGTTACAGGCTAATGGCAATCTTGCCTATGGATAGAGCTGATTGGCAGTCACTCGGTCCTGATGCTTTGGGCCTATGGCAGTGTAGTATATCACAGCAGCAGCTTGTTACATTTCATAGCCAGAAAGTGAAAGACAGGAAGGGTTTAAGGTCTTCTTCAGGGATATACCCCAATGACCTACCTTCCTCCACTAAGCTCCTCTGTCTGCAGGTTCCACCAACTTCCAGTATGGCTAAGGTCAGGACCAATCCTTTAAGGCACTGGCCTGTGAGTGGAACATTCTAGAGCCTAATCATGGCATTATGTAAACATGACCTATTTTGGAAATCTGTATTAGGAAATGGGCAAAGTGCTTTCTGTGTAGGTCTGAGGACTGGGTTCAATCGCCAGAGCCCACGTGAAAATCCATCATGATGGTATAATGGTGTATGTTTGTAATGCCAGTGTGCTGGGAAGGCAGAGGGATGCCAAGGACTCACTACTGGTCAGCCACCTTAGCCCAGTGGGCAAGCTTCAGGTCTGAGTGACAGATCTGTATCAAAACACAAGTTGGATGGACAGCTATCTTAAGGAACAACGCCTGCGGCTGACCTCTGTCCTCCAAACACAGATTACAGGTACACAGGCATTTACCCCCTCCCCTGTACACCACCCCTACCATCCCCACCCCAAACACAAAACACAGATCTAGAACAAAATGTTTCGTGTTAAATATGCATATGATAAGATTGATAACTAGGCACCAAGGCAGGAGGATTGCTATGAGCTCCAGACCAACCTGGACTAGAGAGTGAGGCTCTGCCTTAAAAGCCAAAAGGAGAAGAAAAGGGATTGAATACCATTGTCTTCATAAAATAAGAGAACAGAAAAAAGCAGTTTTAGTTTTAATGCAATTTCAACTGAAAAGAACTTCTGGGGAGATGGCTCAGTGGTTAGCGTTCACTGCTCTTACAGTGGTTCTGTGTTCAATTTCCAGCGCCCACAAGGTGCTGGCCACAGAACAGCATAGAACTCCACTTTCAGGGTATTGAATGCTCTCTTCTCACTTCCACAGGCAGGCACCAGCACTCATGTGCACACATGCACACACATACACATAATTTTAAGATAATAAAAGAAATTTTTAGAAGAATTTCAATATTAGCATATAATGTCAAGGTTTTCGTTGTGATTCCTTCATGCATTTTCCATATGTGATTCTGTACTGTACATTATTCTTAAAATATTGTTTTGAAACACAAGTTAACTACATCACCAAAAGATATCAAGATATCCTGTACAATCTACTTCCATCAAATGAAAAAAAGAAAACTTTAAGTGAGCTCACATCTCTGGATAGCTATGGGAAGACTTGTTTCCCGGCATGGTTTCAAGCAGCTGGTTAGTTATCCTTAAAACTGTTCCAGTGGGGAAACTGAGGCACTCAAATCCCAGCACTGCTAAGGAGCAGAAAGTAAACCAAGTAGCCTTCCTCTGAGCTGTTTGGGAACCCACGGGGCCTTATCTAGTCCACGTAAAGCCTGCTGTTTCAAGGAGCCAGTCTGCGGTCTCCTCATCATCCTTTCTTGTTCTCCTGCAAACTGAGAGGAGCCGATCCACCCAGAACCCCTGATGGAGGATGGAGCTGAGCTTCCTGGTAGGAGACTCTAAGGTAAGGCAAGGTGACTCACAACAGCAAAGCTGAGTGGCAGTGCCGGCCTCCCCAGATCCAACCAGCAGACACCCCAGACATCCCCCACAACTGCCTCACGGTTGACATCCTCAGGGTCACGGGGACCATTGGTCTCCAAGTACCAAGAGCAAACCTCCCCTGCTTTTTTTGTGTGTGTGAGGGGGGGGAGGGGATTGTTTTGCTTTGTTGTTTTGTCTTAGTTTTGTTTTTTTCAGACAGGGTTTCTGCTTATTGGCCTGGGCTTGAACTCACAGAGATCCACCTGTCTCTGCCTCCTGAGTGCTGAGATTAAAGGTGTGTGCCGTCATCACCAGACTAAGCTGTCTCCTTTTATGCACCTCTGGCCCTCCCTGAAATAAAGAATTTCCCTTTCTTTATCTCTCTGCTTGAAATACCTAGGGAGAAGGGGAAAAGGAACTGAGCTCTGGCCTGAGACCACAGCACCAGCTCTCTGCTTCTCTGGGTGATCCCTGCTACCCATTGATGGGGAGCACACATCAGAGTATACACAGTGGGGGGCCACCCTCTAGAACAGGATAACTTTCCTGAGTCATTACGAAAACAACTATCTTGCAAGATGCTTGCCCAAAGCCAACAGCAAGCAAGAGAAAGGCCAGGAAACACAGGGGAGCAATGGCCTGAGTGTTAGGTGATTCAGGGCTCCAAGGTAAAAATCACAGGCTGATACTCATGGTTTAAGTCTCATATTTGAAAACTTGTATTTGCATGATTCAGAAATCAAGAAGAAGTAAAAGGATGATTCCTCAACCTCACCCATCCCCACCCCATATATTCTCACGTTTATTTGTTTCTGTGCAAATATGAACAAATGTGGATGCACGTATTTACATCCCTTCCCCTGTCGCAGAAAACATGGCAGACTACACACACGGCTTGGCCAAAGACGCTGCAGTAAAACTGCACGGCCCGAGAGGTTGAACAACCGAAATCTGGAGTCTCAGTCAGTTCTGGAACCTGGAAGCCCAAAGGCAGTTATGGCACAGCGGTATCTACCAACTCGGAGGGAACCAGATCTTGGCCTCTAGTCTCCGTCCTCTTCAGGAATGTACTAATCTATCAATACATTGGAAGGCAAGGGATGATTTTTACATTCTTCCGTCCTTTCTTCACAGCATATCATACGCATGTCTTTCTCCAAACTCCCCCTTATTTAAGAAAACAGACACACCGGTTCACGGAATGCCCTCATTTTAACATGATTACCCCTAAACAGACCTATCTCAAATAAGGACCCTGAGGTATTGGGAGTGAAGACCTCTGACAAGCTTTCTGGGGGAACACAGTTCGGCATCCTAACGATATTCAAGTTTCTGCCTTGTCTCAGGAATGTGGCCCCTGAGTGTTCAACTCTTCCCCCTAGAGCACCGTTTGCTTGTGCTCCTCAGCATGTTTGACTCTCTCTGTGGATGGTGCTTCTCATTCATGCCACTCCACATGGGCTGCTTACTCAAAAGGAACATGTGTTTATAAACGTTGATAGACATTGCCAGCCTCTGCCCTTGAGTCTGGACCATGTCCCTTTGTGCAGGAAGCCTTGCTTTCCCCTCAGCCTTACCCACAGAGCAAGTCCTAATGTTTCATTGGTTTTCTGATCTGGTGAGTGGGGAACACTTCCTTCGTATCATTTAACTGTCACTTCTCTTGTTAACAAAGTTGAGCATCATTTTGCATACCTTAGGTCTATTTGCACGTCTTTATTTTGAGAACAGGCAGTGTTTTATTGATCATCACCCTGTTTTGTTCTAGATTTCCAAGCACACACTACTTTAATCAAATTAGCTGTGATGTAAGACGCAAGCACAACCCTGAATTTATCATCTGTCTTCCAACTTTGCATTTCGGAAAGTTCCAAGCAGGTACAGAAGTGGAGATATGATTCGTAAGCTCTGTCTCTTCATTGTTTAACCTTGGCAGCCACCAACACAGGGAGAATTGCTGCAGCAGAATGCTCCTCCACCCCTCAGCCTTACAGCATTTTAACTATCACCCAGAATACTACTCGTATCTCCTTAAAAAAAAAAATCACACAACACATTATTGCTATCATATATACAAAATGACAATGATCCCTTAATATCAAGAAATAGTCAGTGTTCAGACGTCCCCGAACACACAATGTCTGTGTCTTTTCAATCCATGGTCACTCTTTTTGACCCTCAAAGTCTGACTTCTCAAGAGCTTGGGCTCCTGCTCTGGAGGTTCCCAATCTGGATTCTGCAGAATGCATCTCCACCATGTTTATAGCACGTTCCACTGTCTTGTGCATTCTCTGTGGCCTGGTAGCCAGATTTGCAGGCATTTGCTGTGGTTTGACTGGAGGAGGATACATCAGCCTTACGGCTGGTGAGGGTGCCTCTTCCCAGAGCACAGCATGCCTGCCGTCTCCATCAGGATACTAGCTGTTGCACAAGGAGGTTTTCATAGTCAGGGTTTCTATTGCTGTGGTAAAACATTGCTGTCATACTCCATCACTGAAGGAAATCAGGGCAGGGACTCCAGGCAGGAACCTGGAGGCAGGAACTGAAGCAGAGACCATGAGGGAAGGTTGCTTCCTGGCTTTCCCTTATGGTTTGCTCAGCCTGCTTTCTTATACAACTCAGGACTACCTACCTGCCCAGGGGTGATGCCACCCACAGTGGGACCCCCCATGTCAAGCATCAATCAAGAAAATGCCCTACAGACTTGTCCACAGGCCAAGTCGATGGAGCTGCTTTTCTCAGTTAAGATTCCCTCTTCCCAGCCATGTCCAAGTTTTGGTCAAGTTGACAAAGAGTCACCCGGATATTTGCCTTCCAAATCTTATTCATTCTTCACTTATTTCCTAGAATAAATCTCTGAAGAGAAACTTATCAATTATTCAATAACACGGAAGTGTAAGTCACACAGCAAAGACGCGGTCGATGTTTGACTCTTTCGTTTTACAACCCCTTTTGAAAACAATGCTGACTTTGTGGGTTGGAGAGACGGCTTTGGTCGTCAAGGTTCGGTTCCCAGCACCTACATGGCAGTTCACGGCTGTCTGTAACAGCAATTCTGGGGTATCTGATTCCTCTTTTGGCCTCCATGGGTACTGCATGCATGTAGTGCGCATTCATACGTGCACACACTCACACACACAAAATAAAAATTAACAAAATTAAATAAAATTAAAAAACAAAGATTTTAAAAATATTGCTGTTCTTAAGATCACTTGAGGATTTTTTAAAATTATTATTAGCATTATAAACTCATCTTCTCTTGCATGCTTTGTGTTCCTGTCCATCACAGTTACTGTTCTTATTGGTGCTCCAGTTGTTACTTCTTTGACCAGTGGGAGTCCCTGCCCCATGGCCCCTTTGCCCTTTCACACAGCCTCAGCCACCACTGTGAGGCTCCTTGCTTCTTGCTCTGGCAAGCTGTTGTGGGTCTCTCTTGTCTATTTCCCGCTCAGTGGTTACCTGGAATCAGCCTTTCCCCGAGAAGCCTTGCTTCTTTAGTGAAGGAATGGTGTTTTGAGACGGTACAGCAATGCTTAGGAAATAATGTTTCTAATTAGCGTGCACAGCACTATCCCTGTCGTATAAAATAAATAGTCCCCACTCCAGGGTTATGAAGAATTGGAGCATGCTTACTGAAGTAAAGCTATCAACGGGCCCAGAGAATACAGTAGGCATGGGAAAATATCAAGTTGGGGATCCAGAAAATAAAACCAAGCAAATCCTTAAGAGGCAAAACAACAAAGAGGAAAAAAAAAAGACCACAAGGAAACATTTTAAGAAGCATAGGAATCAGTTTCAAGAGTTTCATTGTTTAACTATAGGAATTCCAGAAAGAAAAGAAAAGAGATAACGACATTGGAAAAGTTGAATTACAAACGTGTATATTTGGTCCCCTGTGCTTAAGAGCTTCACCATGGTTTAAAGTTCAAGGGGAAACTGCATCTATATTGAGGAGGTACTGACATTTTTTGATATCATCCTTTAAACAATAGGAAAAAAGCCTTATTTATATCTATGTGGTGTTTATATTGCAGTGGGAATCACAGGTTGTCTAGAGATGCTTTGCGGTACGAGAACACATGCAGGTTTTGGACAAATACTACACCACTATATGGAAGGCGTGGATGGCTGTGGATTCTGCTCTCCATGGGGAGTTCTGGATCATTGCCCCTCAATGCCAAGCACTGTGAAACTCCATCCTTGGGGCGTGACAGCATTGCCCGCTTGAGATCACTGCAGCTCTGTTCATCTGAAGGGAGAGCCCACTCACACTCCTTGTGGAAGCAGAAAGGGCTGTGTGGTCCACAAGGCAGGGCCCGTGCCTCCCTGAGAGAGAGAGAGAGAGAGAGTGTGTGTGTGTGTGTGTGTGTGTGTGTGTGTGTGTGTGTGTGTGTACTATTGTTGGGGGATGAAAAGGAGATTCTTCTTTCACTATGTGACCATCTGTGCTCCCGTTAGCAACCCACTTAAACTCATTGGTCACCAAGCTAGATGGGTGGATTTGTGCCTCCGATCTGCCACCACCTGGGGTGAACAGACTTAGACTCCCCGGGAAGAGCAATGCCACATCAAGACACAGCCACACTGCTTGGCTTGTAGGTTAACCTCCTGGAAGTAGAATCTATGACTCAATCGGCTTCGTTACTAAAACAGGCTCTGCAGAGATGTGCTTCTGACAGTAATTTACCTAAGATCAGCGTTTGTGTAGATCTTCGTGTCCTTTTTTTTTCCTTCAGACTTTTAAAAAGATTTCATCTTTAATTACGTGTGTTTGAAACAAAGCACCGTCTCAGTGTCACGAGAAGGAACACGTGAGCAAAGGAAAGCAGACCGGCAAGGCAACTTCTTTTTGAAAGCGTGAGCCATGACCCAGACTGGGTTAGCGAGTATACTGGGGTAGGGAATTCACTTGGTTTTTTATTCTAACGACTGTGTCCTTTTCTTCATTGGCTGGGGATCCAACTTCACAGTCTTTTTTTTATGCACCATGTATGAGGTCGGAGGCATAAGAACTCCTGGAGTTGGAGTTAGGGGTGGTTGTGAACCACCATCTGAATGCCGGGAATTGAACCTAAGTCCTCTTTCAAGAGCAACAAGTGCTCCTAACCACTAAGCCACCTCTCCAGCTCTGAGTCGTTCTTGATTGACTAGTTTTAAAGGAATCGGCACAAATGAACTGAAGGAAAGGGAGAAAGGGCTGGCTGTTCTAGGCCATCAAGTTCTGGGAACGGAGGTGGAACTTGTATAAACAAAAGTTTTACCAGGTCAGGGAGATTAAGAGATTGGCATAAAATTTTTACAAGATGTGGAAGAATAAAGATGGGGAAGATTATGGGAATATTTGTCCTTGGCAGGCTAGCTATCTTATAAACATCCAAACCCCCACATTTCTCACATGTGTGCTGCACCTGTGCATGAGTTTGTGCCCATGAATGCAGTGCTTATGGTGGCCATAAGAGGGCGCTAGATCCCCTGGAGCTGGAGCTACAGGAACTGGTGAGCAACTTGAGGGGGGTGCTGGGATTAGAACTGGGGTCCTCTGCAAGGGCAGTATGTGCTCTAAACCGCCGAGTCACTCTCTAGCCCCTTTGTGTCTTATTCAGTGTAACTGTGTGAGTCTATGCGTGTGAACACCTAAGCAGGAAGTCGAGTTCGCAACAGTCATGCAGCTCCTCTGGAGAGCTACAAAACAGGTCTATGTGCAGCTTCGGCCTCCGCCTGCTTCTCCTTTGGAAGACCATCTACCCTCTGGGAACTAAAGGATCTAAAGGTAGGAAACGGGTTGTTACTGAGGGAAGAAAGGACATGGAGAATAACTATAATGTTATTATAGAGTGGCTTTCAGTGGGGACGTACTGTGTGAGGCCTTCTGTCACTCTGCAGTGGGGAGAGGAGAGCCTAGGCTGCAGATCAGTCCCGCTCTCCTCCTGCTTCTGCATAGCCTGTAAACTGCGAGTAGTCCTTCTACAGTTGGGAAACCAAAGGAAGAGGGGGCGTAAAACGTAAATTACATCCCGGAAACCCTGGAAGTTCAAACATCAGTGACCATTATCTGGAGTGACAATTTTGGAATCTTCATTTCTTTTAAAAACACAGAAATGTTATGAGAATATGTTTTTGTCTTAATCTCAGGTGTGGGATATGGGGCTTCAGATTGTCCACAGCAGCTGACTATGGTTTGCCTCGTTCAGGGGAGTCATTTGGCCAATGGCAGAGAGTTTCTGTGACTGTGTTATGTCTGGAATTCTGGGGACTTTTCAGAGGGTATAAAAATGCTAGGGCCCCATGACAGGGGGTGGGTTGTTGGTTGTTGGTGGTCGTGGTTTGTTAAGTAGTCATGCCCAAAGAAAAAAACAAGAAGAAATTAGATACCCTGATGGCCAAGATCAAACTTGCCCCAAGGAACTCGATGCCCCTGACAACACAAGTAGTCTAGCTATACCGTCACCCCCTTGCCCTTCTGCTCTTTTTTTCTCTCTTATCTAGTGTTAGTGGGTTGAAACGGTGGAAGAAAAGGGGTGGAAGAGAGTAGAAGGAAAAAGAACACACAAAGCAGCCGAAGTCTGGCTACACAGAACTAAAGTTCCACTGAGACAAAGGCACAGGCCTCTGCTCATGCCCTGTGATGGCCGCTCTCAGACCACAATAGAGCGTCTACAATAGACAAAGCCCAAACACTGTCCAAGACCCTCCCCTCTCCAATAGCCTGCTGACCCCTGGCCTCAGAATGTGGCAGCAATGTTCCCTCTGCTCAGGGATCTCATGACCAAATCTTCATCTAAAAGAGCCCAAGGGCCAAGCAGGATTAACTTTTTTTTTCTCTGAAAGATCACTTGCAGACATATTCTGGTAAAAGGTCAGACCTGTAAGATAAGATAATGTCCAAAGATAAGACAAAGAAAATAAAATGAACTTGGAACAAAGCCCAACAGATCACAGGAAGTAAAGGTGTCAGATCACCAGAACCTTTAAGACAAGGGAGCAAGGTTTCAAAGGGCTTAAGACCCAATCACATATCATACTATGTGACTGCACAAGGAAGACGTTTCTAAAGTCACAAGGACTCAAATAACTAACACATATCTTCTATATTTAAACCTCTGCTCAGGAGTTGTAATAACAAAGTAAATAAACTGTGACAAAAGGGGACCAGAACTAAGTGTGCCAGCTACATGTGAGCCAGGAGAAACAGAGTGGGGGGGGGAGACAGACAGACAGACACAGAGACAGACAGAGAGACAGATACAGAGACACAGACACAGACAGAGAGACAGAGACACAGACAGAGACATAGAGACAGACAGAGAGACAGAGATCCAGAGAGACAGACAGAGACCCAGAGAGAGACAGACAGAGAGACAGAGACATAGAGACACAGAGAGACAGACAGAGAGACAGATACAGAGAGAGACAGAGAAACAGATATAGAGAGAGACAGACAGAGAACAGATACAGAGAGACAGACAAAGAGACAGAGACAGACACGAGAGAGAGAGAGAGAGAGAGAGAGAGAGAGAGAGAGAGAGAGAGAGAGAGGAAGCGAATCCTGCAGAAGAGTGGAGATTCATCAGCAGTGTGGGCAGAGGTGCTAGGCCCACTGGAGCTGCAGGTTCTTCTTCACGCTGGGTCTGTAGGTCCAGAGCAGGGCGCTGTGGGGTTTTTTTCTGTTAGTTTTCATTTTATTTTATTGTGCAGGAGGTTGAACTTACAGCATCTACTGAGCTAAGTCCTGGAAACTGAATTTCAAGTGTCAATTTCTCCCACTCTTTAGCCTCATGTTGAGGAATATGTTTTATCTGATCACTTCCTAGAAGCAAAATGTTGGTCACAAGCATTCTGTCTTAGCCTCTGAGGTCCAGTGGGGTCACTGGCAGGATCCCTTAACGGAGCGTTTGTTCTGGATCCATTCAGCTTCTACCACACACCAAGGTACTGGCTGTCTTCTAAGCTTCTAGTCTACGTTCACCACAAAACAGAGGGAGATCACTACCTCAGGGAGTCGGGGAGGGGGAGGTTTTTTCCCTTCTAAAAGAATCACTTGACCATCAGGAGAAAAGGTATTTGTTTTATATTTGCTTGGGCAAGTCACAGGAGCTTATTCACAATCACAAGTGAAGGGATAAAAATGGTAATAGTTTGACCCTCTCCTGCTCTTTGTTCTCTTCCCTGCTCCTCCCTCTGTCCCTTCTCTGCCCAACCCCACACACACAAAAAGAAAAGAATAGTAACATTTTTACAAATATCAAAACAGCAGTAATAAAATAACAAGGGGCTCAAAGGGGCGGAGTTATAGGAGTTTAGTTTGAAGAGAGTAACCCGCTTTGTTTCCAATTCAGGATTGGACAGTTCTTATTGCTCAAGGCAGATAGGTGTTCTGGGTCTGAACAAAGGTTAGTTTTTACAAAGAAAGGCTGGGCAGGAAGAAACAAAGAGCTAAAGACCTGATTGCCTCAACGTGACTTTCCTTGTAGGGGGGTGGGGGGTGGGGGGATGGGGAAAGTAACTGCTCAGTTACCTTAGGACTTCAAGATCTGACACTGGCCTGTTCTGAACTTTGGCTGTTCCTCGCTAATCTTGATTTCTGCAAGGTCAGATAAACAGCTTCCTTCCAGCTTAGGGATGAGGACCTTCTGTAGAAGTGACTATGATTTGATTTTTAGCCTGGTCTGTAAAGGAACTTAGTCCAAAAAAGAAGAAAAATGGTGGCTTTCTGTTATTTTTCACTTAATACATGTGGAATGTGCATGAAGAAAACACATCCTTAGGGGCTGGAGAACTGGAGAAATGGCTCAGAGGTTGAGGGCATTTTCTGCTCATGCAGAGACCAACGTTTGCTTCCTAGCACTTGTTAAGATGGCTAACGATGTCTGTAACTGCATTTAAAATTTCCAGTAGTCAATCATTTCTGCAATTTTATTTATTTTTTATTTGTGTTTATGTGTGCATGCCTGCTTGTCTGTATGTGCACCACATGTGTGCACATACCCTTGGAGGCCAGAGAGTGTGTCAGGTCCCCTGGAGTCGGGTGATCGTGAGTGCCCTGTGAATGCTGGGAACTGAGCACAGGTTGCCCAGAGAGTGGCCAGAGCCATTGAACCATTTCTCTAGCCCCTCAAGTACTTAATCTTATCATTTTAATTTTCATCTAAGTTAATATAAACTTCTTCCATTATCAAAAACTGCTTAAATTTTTTCTGTTTTCCTTTTAAATCTCTTAAAAATTTAAAGATTTATGAGACAATATTTTAGCTTATTTTCCAAACACCTAGCCTTTTTTTCTATCAGGATTTATTCAATAACTGCATGGATTTATTACACTGTACTTAACATGCCCCGACGGAGTCAGGACATAGCGGCCATGCTGTTCCCGTGAAACAACCCTCTGTCCTCCTGTGGCTGCTGTGGCTGCTGTCTGTGACCACAGAGTCACCTCTCTTCTCTATGGCTCTCTCAAAATATTATTAAAGTCTTTATAAAATAAAAAAAACATTCTCATAAAGTGAAAAACAAAATACAGTTAAACTTACTTTAAATTAAAGCAAAAGTCAAACCCCCGAAACACCCCATCAAAGAAGAAAAGTTTTACACCCCGAGCGGGTGTTATTATACCTCTGAAGATAATATACACAATGAAATAGAAGGGTTTGCATTTAATTTGGTTTTTAGTACCTGATTTTAAGAGCAAAATAAAAACGTGTGAAATTGGAGAATTGCTGAACTTAAGAAAAATGGTTTTTAATCATATGTTGGTCCTAAAAGATTTCTCTAAGGTTATAAAACTGAGAATTGACTTGTTACAGGTTTTGTCTGCATGTCCCAAGTCTGTATTGCGGTTCTTCCCTGCTGTGTTTAGTTTGTATTTCTATTACCTTGAGAAGCATGTGTTAGCTGTAGTCTAAGTTTTCACTCTGTCAAGTATTTTAACATTTACATTTAGTTTCATAAACATTTTCCCCAGTTGCCTGGTTTTAGGTCTGTGTTTATATGACTTCAACGTTTCTGTTTATATTACACAACACTGGTGTTTGGACCACATTTTCTACATTGCTAAATTTAAAAAGAAAGTTAAATCTCATCATCGGTTCTATTTATGGTCAAGTTTTTTTTTTAATAAGAAGCACCATATGCAGTATGTCTTGTATGCGTCTTCATCATAATCAATATCCAGTTTCCTTTCCGTTTGAACTCCCTAATTCTCTTGGACCTCACCTAGGACAAGGCCTGGTGGCACAGGCCTGTGATCCCAAGTCCTCAGGAGACTGAGGTAAGACAATCATGAGTTGAAGCCACCCTGAGCAACTTAGTGAGACCCTGTCTCAAAAAGTCAGAAGGGGTCTGGGGATGCAGTTCAGTAGTAAGCATGCACAAAACCAGGAGCCCTGAAATCAGGAAATACTTGCTTATACGCACTAATGCCTGGAGAACCTCCACAACCCAGCCAGGCAGAAAGGTTGATTTCTCTGTGTAAATCTCCAGAGCACGCGTGTGCCTTACACGAACTGTTCTTCACTCCTCTCCATCTGTGCACGGTCAGTGTTGTGAGTGCCACCGGAAGGACTCTGCTCACCCTTGTACTGGCTCACGGTTATCGCTTACGTACTCCTTCACCTTCGCCTCATAGCTTTCCTCTGGAATTGGGTCTGGCTTCCCTCTGCATCAGAAGTCAGATCGCCAGTCATACGCGCCTGGTTTACATGTGCCTAGGTTATTGATAAGAACTGATCAGAACGGTAGCACCGCCAGAACCTTAGCGTCATCACGTCAGAACGCAGCCAGATCCACTGAGTTCATTCCACATTGCACAACGTGCTTGGAAGTTCTCTGCTGCCCTTTGGGTTCCGTTTTCCTCCAGACCGTTCCATGCAGTTCTGTGTACATCTCTGCTGATGTGGACCTGCATTTGCATAGCGTCTTCCTCTCTGTCTCTCTGTCTGTCTCTCTCTTGTGTTGTGCATGTGTGTGTGTGTCTGTGTGTGTCTGTGAGTGTGTGTCTGGTGTGTGTCTGTCTGTGTGTGTGTGTCTGTGTGTGTGTCTGTCTGTGTGTGTGTGTGTGTGTGTGTGTGTGTGTGTGTGTGTCTATCTGTGTCTGTCTGTGTGTGTGTGTGTGTGTGTGTGTGTGTCTGTGTGTGTGTGTGTGTGTGTGTGAATGTGTTTTTCTGTCTGACTCTGGGTGTCTGTGTGTGTGTGTCTGTGTGTGTGCCTGTGTGTGTGTCTGTCTGTGTGTGTGTCTGTGTGTGTGTCTGTCTGTGTGTCTGTCTGTGTGTGTGTGTGTGTGTGTGTCTGTGTGTGTGTGTCTGTGTGTGTGTGTGTGTGTGTGTGTGTCTGTGTGTGTGTCTGTCTGTGTGTGTGTCTGTCTGTGTGTGTGTGTCTGTGTGTGTGTCCGTGTGTGTGTCTGTGTGTGTGTGTCTGTCTGTATGTGTGTGTCTGTCTATGTGTGTATCCAGTGCTCCACCCCTGAGCTACACCCTCAGCCTCCATTCTTTCTCTGCAGTTTGCACATGTTCATGGTGACAGCCATATGCTCCAATTTGTTGTCTCTGCTCCTTTGCTCCTTGTCAATCTGAGGCTTGAGGGCTTTGAGCTACGTAGGACAGCACTGAGCCTGTTTGGGGGTTGAGGGGTCAGCTTTTGTCAGGGGTCTGAACACTGCTGTTTTCCAAACTTTCATTTTGTGACTAACACTAATGGACTCCCCTTCCCAGGGATGTGTCCTGCTCCTCTGGTCCCAGGGATGTGTCCTGCTCCTCTGGCCTTTGTGTTGTTTTTCTCCACGTAGCCAAGAGCCCTCAACTGTCCCTTCTAGTGTCTAGTAGAGACGAGCACATTTTTCATTCTGAAGAATTTCCCTTCTTTCCCTCCAAAGCTGCATATTTATACTCCCCTTTCACTCTTCAGACCAGAGGACAAGAATGTTCCTTGTCTCTCCTGCAGAAGCAGCTGGAAGGTAGACAGGCAGCTTAAAACTCCTTCAACACAATGCCTGGGTGGCCATTTGACATGTTAAAAGCTAGACCTCGGTGTCCAGGCTGGATTGGTAGGAACAGAAGCTACAAAATGAGGAGGGTTGGGGATCTTAGCAAGTGAAAAGAGAGTTGCAAGGGGCAGGGAGGTTGGAGATCAATTTTACAGCCAGATGTGTACAGCAGGTGTGAAACCCCAGCCAGGTGAACTCGGTGGGGAGCCTGTCCATCACATGGTGTGCTGGACTGTGACATCCAACTACCTGAAAATGTCAGTAACCCCTACATCTGACAGACTGTGCTGGTTATCAGCTCTTGTCCCAAGAATAGGGGCAGTGTGAAGAGAAGGCAGCAAGAGCAAGGACAGCAGGTGGGAACAGTAGAGAAGGGATCTCACAGTCAAGAATGAGCAGGGAGCTGGGGAATGCTGACTGAGGAGTCAGCTGTCACAGGCGACACACAGCACACCAACACAGCTGCAGATGGGTAATAATAAAGGTTACAATGTTTCCTTGAAATGAGGTTTTGGTCACATTTACATTTTCATTGTTTTGCTGTGTAAAATTGTAGTTGTTAACACTTCCTAAATTATTTAAGTGGGTTTAATTGGCCTCTTATACATACCTTTGCTTAGGTAAATGTTAATGAGATTATACAATTTCAAGAAGTTCTTGCAGGTTTTTGTTGCTTTCTTTTGAGATAGGATCTCACTATGAAGCCCTGGCTGGCCTGGAACTCACTACTATAAATAGAGCAGGCTGGCCTCAAATTCTCAGAGACCCATCTGCCTTGGCCACAGTCCAGCCACCATACCCATGTTCTCTCAGTATTTTAGTGCCATAAAATTTACATACAATGAAATCTCAGGCCTGAATTTGCAACTAAATTTGCAACTTAGTATGTTTTGACAAATCTCTATATATACCTCAGCAGTAGCCAGTCAAATCTCTCCCTTATCCCAAAGTTATTTTATTCTAACTGGTAGGTCAACCTCCACTGCAAATCCTAGAGCCCTCTGCTGACAGAATCTTGTATGCATCATGTGCTCTCTTTATATAAATGATTTCACTTATATGTTTTGAGGTTCAAGACACATCTGTGCTTTGGTTCTTTTTCACCACCGAGTAGTATTCCATTGTATAGATATGCATTCCTGTTGCTCAGACTTGTGCTGCTTCCGGTTTTTTGCTATTCTGTATGTGCCTTTGAGTTGTTTAGCTTTCTGTCTGTCTATATAACCAAGATTTAAAGTAATTTCTTATTAATATAAGAGGATTTTCTTGTTGTTCACAACTTTGAAAGATACAGTCCATGATTGATTCGACTTTATTAATAGTTTTAGGCCAATGTGGTTGAGCAAAGCCATTCATATCATGGCTGAGAGAATGAGGAAGAGCCTGGACCCTGCTCTCCTTACAAAGTGACACTAGACACTAGTATCTATACTAGTGACGCTAGACTCCACTTATTAAAGGTTCTATCACCTCCCTAGGAGGCTGGGAGCCAAGCCTTCAATACACCAAAACCAAGCTATAACAGTCCTCTTGACAACAAGGGCTTTTGTTTGGCTTGGGTAAGAGTTGGATGGGAAATTTCTGGCCAGGAAAATCATCGTTCTTCCAAAATGGTGGTTTTTTTTTTTTTTTGCTCTTGAAGGACAGAAGGGAGTATGGCTCTGCACCACATCGATCAGTGTTGCCCTTCTCCCTCTATAAGCTATTCTGATAATGACACCTCGTCATGGCTTTAAGCAGCGTTTCCCTGGTGACTGACTAATGAGGCAGGCACCTCTTACTGTGCAATTGTCCATTTTTAGTTCTTTTGAAGTGTCTAAGTCTCTTGCCTTTTAATAGATAGTAGTTTCTAGTGACCTTTTTAAAAAACTCCAATGTTGACCAGTCCCGTGCCATTAAAAAGCATTTGGGGCAACAGTGAATCCCATGTGTGACAGTGTTGCACCGGGTCATATAATCTAGTGACACTGTAGCCATCTCAGCTTTGGGGAGCTCTCCACGGTGTTTGCACAATGATAAAGTTCCCTGGTGATGACCTCCTCAGTATGTGTGAGTCTGCCTCTGTGTTCTGCTCCATTCCAATCTCACTCCCATGCTGTGTTGTCTTTTGGTCTACAGCTCTACTTTTTCAAGGTTGTTTTGGGACCTGTGGTCTTTCCATTTCATGAAAGTTATAGAATTCACTCAGCAACTTTTGCCTTAGGAGTTTTCTGGGCTTTTGGTGGGGTCATATTACATCTAGGAATCAATTTGGGGGAGAGCAGTGCCTTTCACTTCACAATTGTGGTCCATTTCCCACGTCTTTAGATCTTTAAGTTCTTGAAGCAATGCTTTTATATGTAAAAGTGCTACCTACAAGACAAAGTGTGATTGCATTAAAAATGGTCAACTGTGGGTTGGGGATTTAGCTCAGTGGTAGAGCGCTTGCCTAGCAAGCACAAGGCACTGGGTTCGTTCCCCAGCTCCTAAAAAAAAAAAAAGAAAAAAAAAAAGGTCAACTGTGATGATTGGATTTTCTCAAGTCTGTACTTTAGACAGATTGGTACCGGGCACAGCAGGAGAGCACCTAGTCAATACTGTGTTAGTAAAGATCACCAGACACGTAGAGTCTGAGTTCTAGATCATAACAACTTTTAATGAAGTGGTGACTTTGTGAAAAAATGACAGCAGATCAAAATATTAGTTGGGCTGCAGTCTTACACACACGTGTCTGGTCTTACACCCACAGATTTGCTCCAGCCTTGGTTATTCTTGTGTCTTTCCCCTCTGTCTAGTTAGGATATCCCACTGCTTCCGACTGATCACCACTGTCTAGGCCAGGTGCCCTGCTGTTCCGGGGACACTGAACTTGTCCCCACACTTCCCTCTCTGCCAATGTAGGCATCGTAGCTTTGAAGCACACAGCCACTTTGTGTCTTGGTCCTTTCCGTTATACTAACTAGTTCAGACACGACTACTTGAGAGACTTGTTTTTTAAGTGTGGTATGCAAATATATTCTCCATCTATTGATGATTAGTAAGTTAGAAATCATTAATTCCTTATTACTTAAAATTAAAAGCAAATGCTTCACCTAATTTGTCTAAATTAAAATATTTGAATCACCTAATCTAATTTGATTCCTAATCTAATTATAGAGTTATTAACTTAAAATTGTATGAAATTAAAATCCCGCATGAAACAGGCTCTCCCTTCTGCCTCTGTGAAGATCATCTGACTCTTGTCACCAGACCACACTGCTTGCAGAAGAACAAACATCAGATTGAGTCTCCTTGATTAATGCTTTGAGTTGAGGCTTCTAACTACAACATAAATCATGATTTACAACGTGATTAGCACTGACTCAATGTAAGCAAAACCCTCACCGTGGGGAAGCCTCATACCCTAGGACAGTTATCTGGCTACCACGCAGATGACCCTGAGAGAAGACCTCCAAGTAATTTGCAAAATGTACTTCGGCAGAAGGAAATCTTTGCTCAAGAGAATAACAGCTTTTTGCTTCAAAGTGGAGTATCTGCTTAGTCTTCATAATTGATGACTTTATGATCCACTCTATAAACCTGGCATGATTATGTGGAGAGGAAGTATGAAGCCAAAGGATGTAGTGCCTTTCTGCGTTTCCGCTCGCCAGATTGGAAGAGAGGAAGAAAAAGACTAATTATGCTGCCTGGCACTGCTGCTGCATTCCAGCAGTTTCGATTGACAAAACAGCATCCATCATCCTTTGCATGACAAATTTTCTTTGCCTCCCGCCCCAACCCCAGCTCGTGATAACATAATTACATTCCATTTTTTCCTAGCAAGGGGCCTGTATTTTCTTTTAGACAGGACAACAGCTGCAAACCTCAACCTTGATATTGCCTTAAAATGGTAAAATGGTGGCTTTTGTTCTAGTCTTGGCAATTGGCTTTTAAACACTCCTGCCAGGAGACCACTCCTGCCTGGCAAATTTTCCCACTGCAGAAAAAAAAATTGCATTTATCCCCTGTACTTTCATGGAGCTGTGCAAAGGAGCTCTGAGGCACTTAGTGCTTGCCCGTACTGTAATTTATCCTTGGGCCACGTTGTTTTGGAACTGTGTTGGGAAGATGAACGCTGCTCTCAAGCTTTTTATAGCCTTGTAATTGCTAAAGGAGCATTGTCTCTGTGTCAAGCCAATCTGAATGTTTTCATTCTCCTCTCTATTTAGTCTATGCAGTCATCCTAGCACCAATGTTTTCTGAGGGTTGGGGACATCAGGCCAAAATCTTCTCAGATCCTGAAGACATACGGACAATAACTCATATTTTAGGAGGAATCACTGTGTGGCGAATCGCACTCCAAAGCCTTGCAAAGGCCACAGAGCAAGTCCACCATTACCTTTGATTCTCAAAGGGGGAGAAGCTTGAGAGGGTTGGACACATTTTTGTGCGATTATATCAAATGTGTTGAATCGGGATTTCAGGTGGCCAGAAGCCATTTTGGTAGCCTTGACATCCTGCTTCCCTTATGCTCACTGCCTGTCCCAAATTCTTAGGTGGGCCACATCCTCAAGGGAGACAACTGAGCTAATTCCCCAGGGAGTACCAAACAGATGTTAAAAACCTATATTATCCAGTTCCCTATCACAATAATCAAAACTCCTGAGATTATTAACTCATCAGAAGGGAAGGTTTATTTTGGCTCCTGGTTTCAATGCGTAATCACTGGGCCCATTGCTCTTTGTCTCATGGCAGTGTAGTATGGTGGAACTATGTCTGTTCACCTCATGGAAGCAAAGAAAGAAAGAGAGAGGGACCCGATACTCAATCAAAGGCAACACGCCCTTCCAGTGACCTTACTCCTTCCACTAGGGGCCCTAATATTTCCATGGACTGGGAACCAAGCCCTTGTGACACAAGCCTTTGGGAAACATCCCAGAGACAAACTGTAGGAAAGCAACAGACCTACAAAGGTGAACTGTGCTTTGCATGCTGGATGCCTCAGCAAAGTTTCTCTTACTGGTTTTAAATGGCTGCCTCTTACTACGTGGGGGTCAGTGGTTTTCCTTCATGCCCATGTGGTAGCACTGGAAAGCAATGAGTAGTCTCTCACAGGTGAGTGGAAGGACAAGTCTGGATGCAGTGAGATGGCCAGACTGGAGAGATCACCATGACAAGAAGAGAGACATCGAGGTGCTGAGGGTCCCAGCTCTCCAGCTTTCTTGAACATGTTGCCAGATATGTGATACGAGAGATGCCAGGATCACAGCCCCACTGACAACCGCTTACAGCCTCTTTTTTTTTTTTTTCTTTTTTTAGGAGCTGGGGACCGAACTCAGGGCCTTGCGCTTGCTAGGCAAGCGCTCTACCACTGAGCTAAATCCCCAACCCCGACGCTTACAGCCTCTTAAGACCTAAGCACAGCCTTCCCAAGTGACCCTACAGTCCCTAGGCACATAGATAAAATAGGTGGCTATCCCTGCCTAAACCACTCTTTTGGGTGGTCAGATACTAAACACCATGCAAGACATTAGCAGAGAACACCTGGAAGAGTAAATTCCATAGGTTCAGATCTGAGCTGAGGACCCAGTAATTTTTCTATTGCGTGGGCACTGTGGGAGTAGACATCATTATTGATTGGGGCTTGTGTTTCATAAATCAGGTCTTTCTTGAAAGGTAACAAAATTCATTATGTAAACTATGAAAAATTTGCTTCGGGGATGGTGAAAATTGTGAATCCAGAAATAAGACCAGGTGGAGAGGCTCTGGCAAGGGAGGGAAGTTAAAGCCATGTCTTCGGCCTGTAGCAAGTGACAGAGTGCCAAGAGGCTAAAATCATGGGCCCTTGCTGATGGTGTCCACATGGACACAGAATGGAAGAAGGAAGTACGAATCCACGTTAAGAGCTTTTCTGGTGGCTCAGCCTCGGGAGAGCAGCAGAGACAGAGCCTGGGGTCCAAGTGTACAATGTAAGATCTGTTTTAAGCGGAACACTTTGCATGCTTTTTTGTATTCAAGGTTTTATTTTATTTTCATTAATATTTCATAAGGTCTTTCAGAACATTCTGCCCCACTTGGGCCATGAGATGGGAAGGGAGACCTGGGTTAGTGCTTCCAGTGGGGACAACAGTATAATGGTGGGATGAAAATGCCACCACTCCGTACTTTCTAGGATGCCACTGTCAAAAGCATGATTGCAATAATAAAGACTACCCAATAGACAACCACTGTTACTGTTTCAAATAGCTGCACACAAAGGTTCTAGTGCTATTCCTAGTATGTGGTGTGTGTGTGTGTGTGTGTGTGTGTGTGTGTGTGTGTGTGTGTGTGTGTGTACTTAGAGAAACTAGTGAACAAGACACAGAGGTAAAGTCCCTTGCCTGGTTCTGCTACTTGGCACCCAGGCAGCTGATCCTCAGAGCCACTGTAACCAGAGCCTCCCCCAAACAGAGGCAGATGGAGGACACCCCGTGCAGGAGCTAATGCAGCCATCCCACACTGTGTTATGTCACTAGGGTCCTGCTGAGCTGCCTGTGGATTTCTGGAGGGCAGGAACTCCTCCCTGCCTGCCTCCATGTCCCCAGAAACCAGGGAGGTCACATTCAGTGCCATGAATGTGTTGGGGTTTTGTTTTGTTTTGTTTTGTTTTGTTTTGTTTTTATGCTGTAAGGATTGGATTCAACTTAAAATGATTCTGAGGCCTCCATGAGATATCCTCTTCAACCCACAAAAAAGGCACATTGACCATTTGCAGTGCAGCTTGGGATAAAGAACATCTCTAGGGGACTTGTAGGCATCTATCTGCCTTCTGCTTTGATTTCCCCATAGGGAAAGGACTCATGGCGCCAGCTCAGCAAGTATACTCCCTCAAACCTGACCACAGCCGTGCTGTTCCTTCAGAGCCTTCCCTCCACATCCAGCCTGAAGATTCCAAAGAAGATGGAGCCCACATAGCTACATCAGTTCTTCAGTTCTTCATTTAATGGGTTCATGGCACTCCCAGGAGGCCCTAGGGTGGCAGTGTACTCCTTTGGCACTCTGTACCCTCTCTCTCCTGAGGTATAATTACTGCTTCTTGACTCCAAGGCTGTGACAGGCCAGTCATGGAAAGAAGAGAAAGTGCTGGTGGTGAGTGTTTGAAAAGAAGGTGTCTCATCTTCTAGATGCTGAGAGACGTGAAGCTGGGACTTCTGGTCAACCCTATTTTTCAGTCAGCCATGATTCTAGACTTCTAATCAATCTGGTAATGTCACATCTTTTTTTTTAAATTTAAACAATCTAAATTAGGTTTTCTACTAGCCACAGCCAATGGTATGTAGCTGATATACTTTTCATAATTTTGTGCATGAAAATAAACTCTCTCTCTCTCTCTCTCTCTCTCTCTCTCTCTCTCTTGCTTTTTCTCCCTAAGAACAGTGGTCTCCTCCTATATACAGTTTGTTCTCTCTTTCCTCTTCATTATCAAGAGGGGCAGAGAGAGTGCAAAACGATACTGAGAGACAGAGAAGCTGAGGCAGAGACCGTGTTACACAGCATACGTTGTCCTTGTTTTGTGGTAGGTAATCACGTCACTCTCACTGGGGTAACTTTGCCATGGCTGTGGAGTTATGGAGAGAGGTATGTCTGTGCTTTTGTGGTGCTTTCACATATCCCCTGGGAGGTTTGTAACAAAGTGCCGTACAGATATGAAGCACACTCCTGTACACTCTTTTGGTGGTTTGAGTGACCGTGTCCAGGCTCCAATGGACCCTATTTGCTGATGCTCTTTGGGGGTAGTTGGGTGTTGTGGCCTTGGTAGAGAAGGTGAATATTAAAAGGTTTGTGGCATTTGGAGTTAATGCTCGTTCCAGACGCCATGCCTACGTGCGGCTAAGCTTTCCCACCATGAGAGTGATAGACTCCTACCGCTTTGCAGCTGTAACCCCTAATCAGCCGTCCTTTCTATAAGCTGCTTGGCCATTGTCTTCGGGTTTCCATTGTTTTGAAGAGACAACACCACAGAGTTGTGAAGACCACAGCTCTGAAGACCACAGCAACTCTAATGAAGAAAACATTTAATTGGGGCTGGTTTACAGTTTCAGAAGTTCATTCCATTATCTTCATATCAGGAAGCATGGCACCATGCATTCAGGCATGGTTATGGTAAAGGAGCCAAGAGTTTATATCTTGATCCCAAGGCAGCCAGGCAGACACTGTCTTCTGCAGGCAGCTTAGGGAGAAGGTTCTCTTTCGCACTGGATGGAGCTTAAGCATTGGACCTCAAAGCCCATCCCCACAGTGACACACTTCCTCCAACAAGGCCACACCTCCCAATAGACAAGGCCACACCTCCCAATAGACAAGGCCACACCTCCTAATAGTGCCACTCCCTGGGCCAAGCATATTCAAACCACCACAGTTATGGTATTTTATTTCAGCAATAAAAAGTACCTAATACAGCACACATTCAGACTGTGGTCTACATACTATGATTCAAGTAAGTTCGCAGAAGGAGACACAAAAACCAAGTCAGAACCTATTATAAATGTCACCATAGACTGCTGTGTGCTAGTGAAGAGTGTTAATACACATTTCTGACAAATGAGGGTGAGGCAAGACAGAATCCCTGACACACCAGTACCGCGACCTTCCCAGCAAGGGAGATAGAGACAACTTGCTTAACCTCCCCAAGCCTCATGCCAATTGCTCTGTTGCTTTGATGTTTTATTTACTGAATATATTTTACACATCTTCATTTCATGTAGCATAGATAAGTTCTGGACTGCAGAGGGCCAAGGAGTAGATCCCTACGATAACATAATGAAGGTAGACAGCATGGGCTGGTGCACACTTGACTGGCAGGACCTGTGGTTCTTGTCTTGGGTCTGCTCACTGACTGGGTGACCTTTCTACCTTGCTTTACCTTGAAGAGACACAAAGGGCTGTTTGACTCCAAATCAAAGAAACCATGGCTACCCAGAAATAAGGCCTATGTCTTCATGAATACAGTTTCTCTTAGAAGAGAAATTATTGTTATTTACAGAAGGCAATGAGGTTATCAAATTAAAAAACTATCCTTTGGCTCTAAAGTTTGTGCTCTTTGTGCCCCTACACATATGCCGGAGAGGTCTACATGAATTGCTCAACCATCAAGCATTCGTGTGTAGCTCCTCAGCTTCCTTGTTTGGATGAACTCATCTGTCAGGCCAGGTGTTATTTATGTTGTCCTTAACTTAGGCTTCCCTTGCTCACTGGGTCTCCTCGTACTGACTGCTGGAGACTGTTTTTCTCTCACAATGTATGGCAGCAAGTGTTGGACACCCATCCTTTTCTCTTGTTAGTTGGCAGAGTAGAATTTTGCTCCTGGTGCCTAGGCTGGCTTTTGTCACTTGTTGCATCATTAAGCTTTCCTTCTTCTTTTGGCTCATGGTTTCAGGAGTTGCAACTCATGGTCATTTGTCCCCGTTGCTTAGGGACCCATGGCAGCTTAGCACCTCGTTATGGGAGGTATGGTGCTCATATAACAGCAGCCAGGAAGCAGGAGGTTGGGGAGATGAAGTCCAAGGATTCCTTTAAGGGACCATCCTCAATCCCTCACTTCATCTACTTACACGACCTCTTAACCATTTACCAACTCCCAACAGTGCTGCAGGCTGGGGACCAAGCTTTCAACATAAGGTCTTTCTGGACATCCCAGAGACAAACTGTGACACTGTCCTCTGAAGCGCCTGACCCAGATGTTGATCATTTGCATGTCCACATTAGTGATACATTGTTCTCCAGTCTTGCTTCCCTTCTCTTCTGGAACGTGCTAGGCTGCCTCTTTACCCTACACAAAAGCCACCTGTAAAGACTTTTAGCAACTGGGTCCCATCTAACCATAAAACTAGCAGACAGGAGAGACTGTGTGGAGATTAGGTTTTGGATATTATGTGTCTAACTTCCCAAGTAGCTAGAGCCAAGGCCACTTAAGGGATTAGACAGTCCTCAGATCAAAAGCATTAAATCCCTGGACTGTAAAGAAACCAAATGACTTTTCTCATGAGAGCCAAGAAGACCTGAAGGGAAGAAGCTTTAGTTCAGGATAGAAATTAAACCCCAAAGGAGCAGTGCAGATCATAGAGGCCTTGCAAAGTTTCAGAGGGAAGTTAAAGAGCTCTCCAAAGACTGAGGGGGCTGTCCATGTGACATTTTGAATTGAGGGTGTGTGATTTCTGGTCAGCTGAAGCTGAAGAATAAACTGTGATTAATAAGAGGCCAGAACCACTGAAATGAAACTTTTGCTTTACTGGGACAATTGATGCTGGTTAGCTGGGGCTGAAAAACCTGGAATTAAAAAGAGTCTAGTATTGCTATGGCACAATATTCTTAAGAAATATTTCCTGAGAGTCAGCACACAAAGCTACCAACCAGAGAGTGCCAAGGCTACATCTCATGCTGACAGCCAAACTTAGTAAATGTGTAAGAGTCTCCCACATGGTACTGGCTTGGGGGCATGAAGGGATCAAAAAAAGAGCATCTGAGGCTTCTCATCTCCAAAGGTCAGGAGGTGACATCAGTGAACATGAAGCCTTGGACCCAGGATTGAAGGGGTCATGAGGAGAAGCTGAGGCTTGGCACCATAAGGCAGAGGCAGAGTCCCTGAAGAGAGGTCAGGAGGCCATTGGTGAAGGCGAACCCTATGGAGAATACAGCATATTGGAGATACCATAACCATAGGATGACTGCCAAGGTCAGCACTAACTGTAGAATGAAGCCTGCGTGCCCCTATGAGATGAGTTGTGTGTGTGGTGAACCGCAGAACTAGAGAAATGGAGGCGCTCAAGCCCTTTGGAGCCCAGACTATTGTGAGTGAATCCCAGATGCTGGACTGAAGGCAACAGTGTTACTTACAGGGTTGGACTTTTGTTTCACTTTGATTTAATTGTGGCAATGCCTGGTTCTCCCCCAATGGCAGCAGAAAGTGTATAACTTGTTTTTATTTATTTTATTTTATTTTATTTTTTTATTTACAGAGCCCACAGATGGGAGACTTTGGACTTTTAAAAAAGACATTGGGTTTTTAAAGAGAGCTTGAACATTTAAAGTGTGGAAAAATTTAAAGGCCATAATTTCAAAGGGACTTTGAAAGGTACACAGTGTTCTATATTGTGATATTAACATGAGATCTTGGGGATAAACAGGAAGGTAAACATGGTGGTTTAATAGTTATATACTGGTGTGTCATGTTGACAAGAGGTCGATTGTCTTGGTTAGTTTATCAACTTGACGTGAGCTAGAGTTTTCTGGGAAGGGAAATCTCAGTTGAGAAAATGAGTAGAAAACAAACTAAGACCGAGAGCAATCAGACAGACAGTAGTAGCACACGCCTTTAGTCCCAGCATTTGGAAGGCAAATGTAGGTGGATCTCTGTGAGTTCCAAGATAGCTAGAACTATGCAGAGAAACCCTCCCTCAAAAACAAAGCAAAACAAGACAAAACGACAGAGAGCTATCAACTCCCTTTCCTTAAAAAAAAGGGGGGGGGGAGTTGGGGATTAAGCTCAGTGGTAGAGCGCTTGCCTAGCAAGCACAAGGCCCTGGGTTCGGTCCTCAGCTCCAAGAAAAAAAACAAAAAACAAAAAACAAAAAAACAAAAAACAAAAAACAAAAAACAAAAAAAGTAGGCCATTGGAAACTTCATGAATAGAATAATTCAGTGTAGCTATAAGCCTTGTGAGAGATTTATTATTATTTATTATGACAGTAACACAATGGCCAGGGACCCAAATAGTTTTTCCTGTAAGAAAAAAATATATTCATGAAGACATGGGCTTCATTATAGGGCAAGCATGGTATCTCTGATGTGGAACCAGTCAGCAATAACTGGTGAGTGAAGTTGGCATCGGCCTATGAGATAAGCTATGTGTGCTAGTCTTGATAAACCAGGGTAAAAGGTCACCAGCTAATAAACATACTCAAGGCAAGAAGACACACGTCCTACCAGGAAAGTGTGCATCAGCCACGCAGGCTACCTTCACTGTGTCGCCTCAGGAGTTCTCTTCTTCCACAGGGTTACGCTCAGAGCTGTGTAAACCATGTGCAATTGAGAATGTGCATGCTATGTCTCATTAGAAAATATAAAGTAAACATCAAACACAAGGAGAAAAGAATTGCGCAATCATATCAATATTGAAAAAGAATCTGACAAGTCTAATTCACCATTAAAAGAAATTCTTTGCAAAATAGAAGGAGTGTCATTGATAGAAAGATATCTACAAAAACCATAACTCACAAACAACAATGGGTTCCCATACCCGGGTTCCTTCTAACACTGTCCTCTTTAGTCATGTACTAGAGCTTATACTAAAACCTAGTGTAAGACAGGAAAGGCAAGTAAGATCTACACTGACTGAGAAGGAAAATGTAAAGCTCTAATTCTGGTAATTATCTATGTAGAGTATCTCAAAGTATTGCCGTGGAAATCTCCTGGGAGCTTGGGTTGTCAGTGTTAGTGTCAGTGTGACAGAATCTAGAGTCACCTGGGGAGGTGGGCCTCTGAGTGCACCTCTGAGGGATTGTTTAGGGTAAAGATGGCCTCTGAGAATGACGGTAAAGGCTTCTCTTGATTATGCTCATTAAGTGGAGAGCCATTTTAATTGTGAGAGGGATCATTGCTTGGGCTATATAACATAGAGGAAACGCACTGGGAGCTGAGTACTCACATGCTTGCCTTCATCTCTCTGCTTCCCAGAATGTGATGAGCAAGAGCTTCAGGCCACTGCTCCCTTGGCTTCGCCACAGAGGTGAGCTAACCACATTCTTATGTTGTGAACTAGACTAATCCCTTTCTTCCTCAAGTTTCTTGTGTCAGAGTATTGTATCACAGAAACAGGAAAAGAAACTAAAACTAAAAAGTGCCCACAGCAAAATCACATATTACAAAGTCAATGGCAAGCTTTCCTGTATATTTCCAAGGAACCAGTGACCCGCCCGCAGCTCACTGCTCCCAAACCCCTTGGGAGAGAGAGCTCACCGCCCGGACAGGTGAGCACACCCGAGACTGCAGAGCGGAAGAGACCACCAATACTGCCCACCCCTGCCCACATCCCAAGGAACCAGTGAAGCTTGAAAATGAAAACACAGAAGTAGTAGTAAGCCCAAGTGATATATAAGGCAAAAATCTGTGATAATCTGAGAGATCTACGTGAGGAGAACTATAAAACACCAATGAAAGGCATCAAAGATCTAAATAAATGGAGATATATTACATGTTCAATGATAGGAAAGGAGACTCAGTAATGACAAGCTCTTGACAATAAATTCAATACGGCCACAATAAAAGCTGGCAGACATCAAGAAGAAAGAGGGAAAAACACTGAGCTGGCATGGACTTCTGAAATCCCGAAGCCCACCCTCAGTGACACACTCCCTCCGACAAGGCCATACCTACCCCAACAAGGCCACACCTGTTCCTACATGGCCATTCCTCAAAATTCTTTCAAATAGTGTCACTCCCTAAGCATTCAAATATATGAAATTGGAAGATGGGGGGACATTCTTATGTAAACCACCACAGGCAGCAAACAAGCACATGTATTCTTAGAACACCACGAGCTAAAACAACTGAAATAGCCAATACACATAACAGAACACCATCAAATGCTGACCAGGAGTAGAGCAACAGAGACACTCGTGACTGGTGACATGGTCATGGACTCAACACACTTTTACCGTGCAACCCATTAGTCACACTTCTTGAAACTGACACAATTAGTTTGAAAACTTAGACACACACACACACACACACACACACACCTCCAGATATCTATAGTCTTTATTTGTGATCACCCAAACTTTGAAGAAATTAAGATGCTCTTTGGTACATGGACAACAAAATAAAGTCATAGAATCATTCCATGGGATATTATGTAACACTAAAAATAAATGAGCTATCAAGCCTTGAAAAGAGATGGGAGGAAACATATGACTTTACTAAGTGACTACAGCGCTACAACGTATTTTGTAAAATAAGGATTGAGGCTAAATCAGTTAGTAATGTGTTCAAGTACAGAGCCTTGCAGACAACAGCTTACAAAAGAGAAGAGTACATTTTCTCTGTGCTACCAGACACGGTGCAGGCTGCTAGCACAGTCCTAAGATACCATCAACAGGCTTTTGCACTCTCTTCTTGTCATCTCTTGGGTGTGATCCACAACTTATACAGTCAGCCATCCACATTTGCCAATTCCTAGTCAGCAGATTCAAGCAACTGTAGACCCAAAGTACTTTTTTAAAAAAAATTTGTACATTGTCTTCCTTACACTTCTATTGCTGTGAAGAGACACCATGACCACAGCAGCCTTTATAAGAGAAAGCATTTAATTGGCAACTTGCTTACAGTTTCAGAAGTTTAGTTCTTTATCATCACGGTGCTAGAAATATGGTGGCAGGCAGGGATGATGCAGGAGAAGTAACTGAGACCTGCGTCCTGATCCACAGAGAGAGACTGACTAGGTCTGACAGTCCTTCGAAATCGCAAATTCCACACCCAATGACACACCTCCAACAAAACCATTCACTTTAATCCTTCTAATCCTTTCAAACAGCTCTACTCTCTGGTGGCTAAGCATAAAAAATATAAGAGAATATGGAGGCCATTCTTATTCAAACCACCACACATCTGTAGTGGGGCTAAAGACAGCTCAGCACTTAAGAACACACTCTGCTTTGCAGAGGACCTGCGTTTGTTCCCATCATCTACATCATGTGGCTTGCAATTGCCTGCAACTCAAGCTCCAGGGGAATCTTACTCTCTCTTCTGACATCCTTAGGCACTGCGTTCACGTGCATAAACACATACACATAGACATAACCAAAAAATTAAAATAAAAATTTTAAAATTGCCTATACATTGAAGATTTGTTGTTGTTGTTGGTGGTGGTGGTGGTGGTGGTGGTATCCCCTAAATAGTACAGTATAACAAGCTATTTATGGTTTCAATTACACTGAATTGGGTATTATAAGCCTAACAGTAATTCTCTGTCATATATTTATTATTGTTACTATGATGATTAAAGGAAATGGAGCATGTGCACTGGCTGTGTGCAACTATTATGCCATCACATATAAGACACTTGCTCATTGGAAGATTGGTAGCAGATGGGAGAGATTACTGTGGTACCATTACCATGGCACCAGTGCCATGAGGACACTAGGAAACGGGTCTCCTCCAAGACAACTACCGGGCATAGCGACAGAAGGAATGGACAGGAAGCTCAGACTGGCTGAGCTGTCCCTATTCTTGTTTTGTCAGGGGTCTCATTAAATAGCCCCAGCTGGCCTGGAAGTCATTATGTAATCTCCTACCTCAGCCTCTAAAGTGCCAGGGTTGAAGGTGGGCACCATCATGCCCAGCCTAAGTTGTCCCCAGACCAGTCCCCAGCAACAAGCACGCAGGGCCAGAAATGATGTTAGTCATCTGGCATTCTTTCTACAGAGACAGCTGAGAAATAGGTTCTTGGTCTTGTTTTGTTTACTTTGTTTAAGGAAGAGACCTTAGATGAAATGCCCTACAGTGGGGAGAGGGAACTGGTAGAGCCCACCTCAAACTGAAAGCCAGGACATCAAGTGAGGGATGGGGTTGCCATCCCAAAGTCAAAAATTCTGACCCATAATTGTTCCTGTCTGAAAGAACTGCAGGGATGCAAATGGAGAAGAGCCTGAGGAAAAGGAGGTCCTGTGACAGGCCCAAATTGGGATCCAGCTCAAGGGGAGGCCCCAAGACCTGACACTATTACTGAGGCTATGGTGGTATGCTCACAAAAAGGGGCTTATCATGACTGCCCTCCGAAAGACCCAACAAGCAGCTGAAAGAGTCAGATGCAGATATGTTCACCCAACCAATGAATAGAAGCTGCTGACCCCTGTGGTTGGATTAGGGAAAAGCTGGAAGAAGCTGAGGAGGATGAACGACCCTGTAAGAAGACCAGCAGTCTCAATTAATCTAGACCCCCGAGATCTCTCAGAACTGGGCCACCAACCAGGCAGCACACACCAGCTGAGATGGGGCCTCTAACACATGTACAGTAGAGGACTGACACGTCTGGGTTCAGACAGAGAAGATGCATCTATCCCTCAAGAGACTGGAGGCCCAGGGAGTGGGGAGGTCTGGTGGGAGTAGGGGAATGGGAGGGTGGAGACATCCTCATGGAGATGGGGGCAGGGGCTGGGTGGGGGACAGGGAGGTATGGGATGAGGAACAGTCAGAGGATGGACCAGGAGGGGGATAAAATCTAGACTGTAAAAAAAGATTAAATAAAATTTAAAAAAAGAAAGCCAGTACAACAAGGAAACTTAAGCCCTATAATCTCAACGAACTGAACTCTCTCTGTCTCTCAAGGGTACAGTAAATAGACACCCCCACGAAAAGTTCCAAGCACCCCTTTAAAATCCTACATCTTTCTGGTGAAAGCCATACAAGTCTTCTAAGCCTTGCAAGGCGATATATTTGTGCTTCTTTCTGGCGATTATTGTGGAGGAAACGGGAAGCTACAACACTCACATCAACCAGCTCTGTGTCAAAATGTCACTTCAGAGGGCCTCCTCCTGTTTGCTGCCCGGAGGTTCTCCTCATTTACTTTGTTTTTATTTTACTTATTTTTATGCGTATCCAAGTTTGCTTGTGTATATGTATGTGCACTGTGCGTGTGGTGCCCATAGAGGCCAGAAGAGGGGGACAGATACTCTGAAACTGGAGTTGCAGACACTTAGGAACCATTATGTGGGTGCTGGGGATTGAACCGGGGTCCTTTGCAAGAGCAGCCACTGCTCTTAACTGAGGGGTCTTTCTCTGACCCTGTTTACTTTTCTTACAGTGCTTCTAACTTACCAGTGCAATAGTATATATTCATCTGTATTTGCATACCTCACCTCACTTTCCTAGTGTGTGAGCGCACTGTGAAGGAAGGACAGGGCACTTGGCTTTGACCCTTTGTAGACAGAGACTTAATAGTTGTTGAAGGGATGAATGCCATCAGCAGGGTGAGTTTCATCAGATGCTTTCTTTTACATAGACAATCAACTGGAGTCCTTCCCTTATTTTGTTAATGAGGTAGGTTGATTTACAAAGATGACGTCTTTTTAAAATTCTTGTCTCTGGGATAAAATTCATGTGATCTTGGGGTAAAATCTTGCTTTCATATTGTTCTGGGTTTGGGGTTTTTTAATCTCATTTGTGTGTGTGTGTGTGTGTGTGTGTGTGTGTGTGTGTGTGTGCGTGAGGGAGAGAGAGAGAGACAGAGACAGAGGCAGAGACACAGAGAGAGATAGAGAGACAGAGAGAGAGACACAGAGAGAGTTTATGTGCACTTATGTGTTTATGTGTCCTGTGTGCATGCAGGTGCCTATGGAGTGCAGAAAGGGGCACCCAGATGCCCTGGGACTGGAGTTGTAGATTGTTGTGAGCCTCCACTCAGGTGCTCAGACCCACCCTGGGTCCTCTGGAAGAGCGATAATCAATGTCAGAAGCTGAGTCATCTCGCCAGCCACTGTACAGCTTTGCTGAAGGCTTATGGCCTGGTTCGCCTCCTTCTTCATGAGATAAACTATCCCAGGGCACCGTCCTGCTTGTCATTAGTGGCTGTTTCATTTTATTTTTTTGCTTACTTTGTTCTCATTGGGTTTTGGTGCAGGGATACAAAGAGTATACACAATGCTCTCAGAGCACGTCTTCCTCTTCTATCCGCGAGTGTCTGTAAACTTGACATGCGTGTCTTTCCTTTGAAAGACTGCTATAATTCACCAAGGAAGCCATCTGTGCCTGGAGTTTTCTTTGTAGGAAGATTTGAATATAAATTTAATTTCCTTAATAAAAATAGCTACTCAGACTTTTCTTTTACTTCTGTTAGATTCAAAGGTGTGTTTTCTCACAGCATTTTCACATCCAAACAGTCCCCGAGGGTCCTCAGTGCTGTCTGCAGTGACACTCTTCTCAAGCTGATGGTAACTGGTAATTTGTATTTCTGTCATTCTGTCTCCTTCTTCCCTCTATGCTTCCTCGTTCTGCTCCTCTTCCTCTCTCTCCTCTCCTCCCCCACCCCACACACATACACACACACATACACAAGGCTTGTCAGCTTTATTAATATTTTCAAAGAGCTGTTGCTTTTGTTCCTCCAAGCGTTTAATCATTTTCCATTTTACAGATTTCTGTCTTTTTATACTCCTTTTTCAACATTCCTGGAGTTCCTTTCTCTTTCTACTTGAATCCTGATTGGATCACTGGCTTTCGTTGTTGTTGGCTTTTCCCCCCTAACATATATATTTAAATCTATAAACTCAAGAACTGTTTTAGCTGCAACCTGCATTTTTGATATATCATATTTTCATTATCTCTCAGCCAAAAACAAGTTCTGGTGTCTTTTACAACTTCTACTTAAATCCATAGATGCTACAGAGGTGTATTCTTTAACTTCCAAATATTGCTCAGGTTCATATGACTTCTTTTTGGTGATTTCCAGATTAGATTTCGTGTGACCAAGAAACATACTCTGATTTTGGATTGCTGATATTTACTAAAGTTGCTTATGACCTCAAACATGATCCATTTATGATTGTATCCTTGTGATTTATGTAGAAAGAGAGTGTCCATTGGGGCTGGGTCACACCAGTCGGCGCTGTGCTTTAAATCATGTATGTTCTTGTTCCTTTCCATGTGCTTGCTTTGCTACTGAGCGGGTAATCACGTAGCAAGGAATTGGCTGCTTCTTCTTTGAGCACTGCATGTTCTTTTTAAAAAACTTTTTATTCTTTGTGAGTTTCACATCTTGTACTCCAGTCCCACTCATCTTCCTTCCACTCCGTATCTACTCTCTGCCCTCGCAGCCTCCTCCACAAAAGAAAATACAAAACAAAAGTTAAAAAAACAAACACAACAAACATAAAAAAAATCCCATCATTGAAGCTGTAGTGTGTCACAGTGTGTCACACAGTGTACCCTTTGGTCCATACGTTTTTACTTGCTGATGTTCACTGCAATGAGTCATTGGTCCGATTCAAGGCCTCTGGCTTCTGCTACATTATCAATATTGCTACATTATCAATATTGCTACATTATCAATCCTGGATCCTCACCAGACATCCTTTAGGATACTCTGTTATTGTGCCTTGTGTCATGGAGATCCTACAACTTTGGATCTGCAAGACCAGCCCTTTTACCTTTCACAAGCTCCAGCAGCTCCCAGATGAGGTAGATGTTAGGGTGGGCCAACTCAAAGCCCTGGATCTGGGCCTGGGTGGAAGCTGAGTTGGTCAGCCTGCCAGCTCTCCCACTCCCACATCACCAGGGCAATCTCTCCTGCAGTGCCCCAGCTAGCTCACCCAATGGTGCAGCCAGCAATGACAGTGGGGCCATCTCTCCCACCGCTGTCTTCTCCAGCTCTACTGTGCTGCTCAGGCGAGGGAGCACTCCATGTTCTTACTTTATATGCACTCAGAACAGTAAGAAAAAAAATGAAGGAGAATTACTCTTTCCTTCTTATTTTTGTCTCTGGAGATGCAGCCACATCCGCTACCTCACTGTAGCAAGGGTCTTAGACATCAGCTACCTCACTGTAGCAAGGGTCTTACACATCAGCTACCTCACTGTAGCAAGGGTCTTACACATCAGCTACCTCACTGTAGCAAGGGTCTTAGACATCAGCTACCTCACTGTAGCAAGGGTCTTACACATCAGCTACCTCACTGTAGCAAGGGTCTTAGACATCAGCTACCTCACTGTAGCAAGGATCTTACACATCAGCTACCTCACTGTAGCAAGGGTCTTAGACATGAGCTACCTCACTGTAGCAAGGGTCTTACACATCAGCTACCTCACTGTAGCAAGGGTCTTACACATCAGCTACCTCACTGTAGCAAGGGTCTTAGACATCAGCTACCTCACTGTAGCAAGGGTCTTAGACGTCAGCTACCTCACTGTAGCAAGGGTCTTAGACGTCAGCTACCTCACTGTAGCAAGGGTCTTAGACATCAGCTACCTCACTGTAGCAAGGGTCTTACACATCAGCTACCTCACTGTAGCAAGGGTCTTACACATCAGCTACCTCACTGTAGCAAGGGTCTTAGACATCAGCTACCTCACTGTAGCAAGGGTCTTACACGTCAGCTACCTCACTGTAGCAAGGGTCTTAGACGTCAGCTACCTCACTGTAGCAAGGGTCTTCACACAGGTGCAGGACAGTCTTGTGGCTGTTGTTTTACTTACTTGTTGCTCACACTAAATCTTGAACAGAAGAAACTGATGAGAAAATGGGTTTTGGCTTGTGGTATAAGAGGGAATGCAGTCCATCACAGATGAAAGGCATGGAGGTGGGAGCTTGAGGCAGCCTGACCAGTCGGGAAACAGAGACAGAGGAGTGCTGGTGTTTAGCTGGCTTCTTTCTTTCCTTTTCTTCTATTCATTCTGGGGTCCCAGCCCATGGGATGGTGTCATCATGTTCAGGGTGCAGTCTTCCTTCCCTAATGAGATCTCTGAGAAAACTTCCTCACAGACACACCCAGAGGTGTCTCCTGCTGGCTCTTAATCCAAGCAAGTTGACAGAGGAGCGTCATTGGATGCCTCAACTACACCGTTCCATTTTCCTTTCATTTCCTTTAACCTTCCCATGACCTTATAGCTAAAGAGAATTTCATGTGTGCATCATAAAGCTAGGTGTCATCTTTCTATCCAAACAATGAATTTTATCTTTCCGTCAGTGGGTTTAGATGATTTAGTTTTTCACTGCCGTTTGGTTAGATTTAAATTTATCATCCTGTGGCTTGTTTTCAGCTGTCCCTTAAGGCGATTTTATCTTTCTTGCTTTCCAGATTCCTTCTAAACTGGACATTTTAAATTCTTCCCCTTTATCTCCTCTACGGTATTTTCAGTGTCAATTCTTCATGTTGTGCGTAGCGGTTCCTCTGAGGAGCCTATGTCTTAGTTGGTCACAGTCTGTCTTAAATGATTCCTACATAAACTGGGGTGTAGGAACTTCACAGTAGGTCATTTGTTTAACTACTCGCTGACCCTCAGGGCATTTATTATACATTTTACCTGTACATATACAAATCCCTCCATCCCTCCTTATTTTGTTTTAACTGGTCAGTCATTTTTAAAGTAATTTTCAAAAACCAATCTCTCTTACCTACCTACTTATGTTTCTAGGAGTAGTCAGCTATTCCAGAACATAGAGGTTCCCAAACAAGATCTTTTCTCCTCATCTGTGTCTTGGATCACTTCAGGTCCTCCAGCAAACTCTAACAGGCTGGGTGGTATAAACAAGCATTAATGTGTAACAGGGAGGCAGGGAGTCCACAGTTTGCATGCCAGTCTAATCTGGCCCTGGTGAAGACCTTACTCCATTGCTGTGTCCTCACACAGCCTTCCTTGGGGTGTGAAGAGAGATCTCGTGCGTCTTCATCTTTTATAAGAGGATTAGTCACACAATGACGGCCCCATCCTCAGGACCTAATCTACCTCTAGCTCCCACAGTGCCCCCTCCAAACACCATCACAATGGGGGCAATCAGGTTCAGCTTATAAATATTAAGGAACAATAACATTTAATCCATGGTAATTCTCAGGGTTTTCCTTCAGTGTTTCTTGTACATCGAATGGTTAGCATTCCTTGAAAGATCTTGATAGATTTTCTATTTTTTTTTCATTTAGTCCTTTAAAGATATCATTTCTTCATCCTAAAACAGCCGCTGTTTCTGATGGACATTATTTCTGATACTCCAACACATTCTTTTAACGCTGAAACTAGTGCCCCCCTTATACTTTGCTTTTCTGGGGAGAGGAGTGTATACCACAGTGCAAGTGTGCAGGTCCGTTGACTCTCTCCTATCTTATTTGAGGCAGGGTCTCTCTACTGCTTCTGTGCTACATGTTTCAGGCTCTCTGGCCTGCGAGCTTCCGGCATTCTTCTGTCTAACCAGAGAAGCTCACACCACCACATGTGGCTTTTTCCAGAGGTCCCATGCATTTAACTCAGGTCAAAGCTCTCCTGGGAAGTATGCTTGCCTGCCGGTCGTCTCCCAGACCATGTTACCACTTTCATTATTTTTATTACATTTTACGGTTTCCCTGAATGTGATCTTCTTTGCCTGAATTTAAGATTTTCCTCCTGGGGCTGGAGAGGTGGCTCAGTGGTTGAGAGCACTTGCTGATGACCTGGGTTCAATTCTCAGGACCCACATGGTAACTCATAACTGTCCATAACTCCAATCCTAAGGGATCCGACATGTTCTTTAGACCTCCATGGCACCAGGTACACATGTGGTTTACATACATACATGCAGGCAAAGACCGTTCACATGAAATAGAGATAAATCTAGCAATAATAAAGTGAGATTGCCCTTTTCGTTTTGTGTTTATTATGGCTCAGGTACACTCAGGTCCTTACTAGGAGGCTTTTTGGGGGAACTCTGGGTTCATCTGACCTACGGGTGATGCCTTTGATCAGTTTTAGAAAATATTTGACCATTATTTTTTCAAATTTTGTTGTCTCATCCTTTCTCCTTTCCTTATAGGAAAATAGTTATTTGTATTCCTTCAAGGAAAGAAGTAATTGACTAGTAATTACTAGTAGTCCCATAAACCACTGGTCATTTAAAAAAAAAAAACCTTCGTCTTTTCTAAGCTTCCTATGGGTAGTTTATGTAATCTGTCTTTGTGTTTGTCTTAGTTAGGGTTTCTATTGCGGTAAAGAGGCACCATGACCACGGAACTCTTATAAAGGACAACATTTCATAGGGCCTGGCTTAGTTTCAGAGGTCTCATCCATTACCATCATGGGGGAAATCATGGTGGTATGCAGGCAGATGTGGTGCTGGAGAAGGAGCTGAGAGCTCTACATCATGATCTAACAAAGCCACACCTATTCCAACAAGGCCACAGCTCCTAACAGTGCCACTCCCTGTGGACCAGGGGGGCCATTTTTATCGAAACCGCCATAGCGTTCATTTACCGTTCACTTCTGGAGTCTAGCCTGCTAACCACAGCTGATGAGGCCGTCACTTCTGATGCCTTTCGGTTTCTAATTGGGTCCGGTTTCTAATTTTAGAGCCCGTTCCATCTGCTTATTCGTTTCGCCATGTTTGTTTCGCCAAATTCTTTAATATTTTTAAATTATTATTGTTTTAAGTGTTTGCCTGCATGCAAGCCTGTGCACCTCGTGTACACCTGGTGCCTGTTGAGGCCAAAAGGGACTCAGATCCTCTGGAACTTGAGTTTCAGCCGTGTGGGTCCTGGGAATCAAACCCACATCCTCTAGAAGAGCAGCCGATGCTCCTAACCACTGAGCTGTCTCTCTGGCTCCGGCGTTAACCTGCTTGGGTTTTTGTGTTGTTTTGCTTTGCTTTGCCTTGTTTGAGACAGGGTTTCACTACTTAGCCCTGGTTGGCATGGAACTTGGTGGCTAAACTGAGTTGACCTTGAACTCACAGAGATCTGACCGCTTCTACCTCGTAAGCATTTAATAAATTTGTATCGATTACTTTGAGGCTCCTCCGTTTGCGTGTGTGGATGTATGTACAAGTATGTAGATGCAGTGTGGGCAGTGTGCATGCTTTTGTAAGGAGGCCAAAGGTCGACTTTTTAAGATTAATTAATTAGTTAATTCAGTGAGTATGCATGTGGATATTTTATGGAGGTCAAAGGACAGCTTGTTTGGTCCTCTCCTTCTGCCCTTGTGGGTCCCAGGGATTGAACTCGTGTCATTAAGCTTGAGAGCAGGAATCTTTACCCACTGAGCCATCTTCCTAGCTCACCATTCTTTTGGTGTGTTTATTTGCCTGCGTGTGTACATGTATGTGGAGCCCAGAGGCCAGGGTGCAATGTCTTCCTCAATCGCTGCCCACCTAATTTTTTAGACAGGGACTTTAACTGGACTTGAGGCTCCCCAATTTGGATAGACTAGCTGAGCAGCAAGCTGCAGGAACCCCCTTATCTCTGCCTCCCCAGTGCCGAAATTATCAGCATGCGCCTTCACACTTAGCATTTTTATGTGGATCCCAGAGGAACAAACGTGGGTCCTTATGTTTGCATGGAAAACACTATTGACTGAGCTACCTCCCTGGGCCCATTTTAAAGCTCTAAGTGCTGATTCTGATATCGAGCTCCTCTCTGGGCCTGCCTTCAAAAAAAAGCAGAATAAAACAAAACCTGTTTTCCTTTTTTCATGGTGAACCTATTTTTCTCCCTTAAAAAACCAGAAATCATGACCATATGTGAACCCTGATACCCTAAGAGATTCTGGACTTTCACCTTTCTTCGGAGAGTACGGAGCTCTGCAGTGAATTCCCTGAGGCTTCTACACAGATCTTCAGTGTTCTTATCACGGGGCACATCCTTAATCTATGGTGTGATTCTTACTCCTATTTAACAAGTGGCCTTTTGGGGGCTTTAATTGAGTATCATTTATGTCCACCTATGTTTCTGACTCATGGTTGAGTGACTTTTGAAATTTCTGAGCAACTCTGTTTCCCAGGAACCTTGTGTGAGCCTGCTTAACATAGGGCCTGGCTGAGGGCAGGAAGGGAACTCTCACTTTGCATTAAGAGATGACTTCTCTGCTTTCTCCTTCACACACTGACATCCAAACATCCCTACCTTAGCCGCTGCAGACTGATCTGTTTCCGTTGCCCAGGAGACTACTGCTCTTTGGCTAAACTTTATTACATCATGGTTTAGAGATAGTCTTAAATCAGAAAGCAAGATAAGATATGGAGACTACCGTGAATGTTGCCTGGGTTCAGAGGTCATGGCTTTTAGCTACTCACGATCCAGTGACTGAAGCCCTTTGCTTCATATGTTCTGCCCACTCATTAGTAACTTGTGTTGGAGGTTAAATCTATTACCAACAGTTGCTTGTGGTGACTGGCTGGAAGTCTGTGGAATGGATGAGTGCACACATACGCAGTAGGAGGAGATTTCAAGTTTCTCTAGTGTAAGTCAGTCAGTATTAATTAACTTACTAGGGCTGGAGAGATGTCTCTGCAGTGAAGCACAGTTAGGACTCTTGCAGGGAGGTCCCAGCACCATGTTGGATGACTCACAACTGTCTGTAACTTCAGATCCAAGGAAACTGACACCTCTGGCTTCCGTAGTCACCTGCACTCATGCACATACCCACATGCAGAAACATGCATCTACACATAATTAGAAACAATAGGTTACTGCCCTTTTCTCCTGGAGCATTTGGAGCACCTCTAACACAGAGTCAGCCCTGCAACCTAGGCTCCTATTTCCTCCTTTCCCCCATCAGCCAGTGTCTAAGAGCCAGTCTCATCTGAGGCCACATGCAATTCCTCTTCCTCTTCTGTTGATCCTGAACCCTTCCTCAGACCCTAGAGTTCCAAAATGTCCAAGAAAACCAACCCAAAGAACTCAAAGGAATATCAAAATACAAACGTTATAATATAATAAAAATAGTTTCCACCTATACACCTTATTAAAGAGCAGACACAGGAGGAATTAGAGACTCCTGAAGAGCTGCCGGCATGAATTGCATCGATAGCGTTCCCTAATGAAGATGAGGCAATGACAGTCTGCGGCAAACAGGTTTCTTATAATTATTACTCTCCAGCATTCAAAGTGGCAATAAATCACATAGCCTTCCAGATCTCCAGTGGAGGTTAAAAATAAAAGGCTATGCTCCAGGTAAGCAGTAGGAAAGTTCCCAGGAACATTCTAGGCACCTGCTGTGGCTAGCTTAATTTGGACTGAAGGTTTACCAAAGTGAGTCGCTTGAACCATCCATCATATGCAATGCTGGGCACCATACAGGAATTTTAAAATAAATGTGTGTGACTCAAGTCTTTATCCATTCTCCACAATGCTCTTTCTCCATTTCTAGGTCATGCTAGACCCTAATTCGGCTCCTTTTGTCAACTCCGGCCCTTCAGTCAGTAAACTTCACTTCAGTAAACAGTGTTTACTGTTTGTGAAAATTTCATTAACTTGGGAAACACCATTGCCTCTCCCCACATCTGGATTAGGGACCATCTGCCTGCTGAGGTCATGTGTGCCTGCTAATGTTTCCCCAGGCTTTTAAAAGTATTTTGGAAATGTGATGCACTTTGACTTTGGAACACGTGAATGGAAGATTTTAATGTAAGAAGCCCTGCATGCATTGTTATTCTTAAATAGATGTATGCAACTGTTAGATTTTGCATTTTTGGTTTTGTTTCCACAGCTGACAGAGCACATTCCCAGTGAGAAAATAAGGTCAGCAAAACAGCTGCAACCGTTTAAAAAGGAGAGGAGAGGCTTCGAGAAAGAACTGATAAAAAGAGTCAGCTACTGTTCGGATGTGATGATGCAGAAGTCCTCACACAGACCATGCAGACGTCTCCCAGGCTCCCTGTGGGTAAATCTACAGATATAAAATCTATCCTATGAAGTATGGCCTCCTGAACTGTGCACGGACCCAAGACTAATGAGTATTTGAATTGGAGAGGTAGAAGAAGTTAACTTTGTTCTTCCTGGAAAGCAATAGACTGTTCTAGTCTAAAGTGAGATCCTGTGTGGGGCCACTGATGTGTCCTTTAGACAACTCCAGCTCTCTTCGTATCTGAAGACAGTGATTTTCCAGAGTTTGGCTATCTTGTCCTCCCATTTTTCCCTTTAGAAGGATGTGAATCTCTGCGGACTGGAGTTTGCTTCTGCACTTACATTTTGGCACCAAAGACTGCAATGTGAGAACAGTGAGACTGTCTCTCATGATGAGGCTAGTGTTAGAAGCATGAGAAATTCCACAGATACTGCTCCAGGGGCTGCTAAACTCTCATCACCAGACAACCTTTCCACATTGTGCTACAATCTAGATTTACAGTGTCCCCCAAGGTTTGCGTGCTGAAGGTTTGTCTGACACTGTGGGGTGCTGTTAGAAGGTGGAAGAACCTTTAAGAGGTGGAACCTAGTAGGGTGTAGTTAGCTTTTGGGGGGCAGTTGCACCCTTGAAGGAGATACTGAGACTCGATCCTGCCTATCCTCCTGCTTCACAACAACCACAAGGAGAATAGATCTCTTCTATGTGCTTCTACCATAATGGACTGCCATGATAGAAGCACAGCCACAGAGACAAATAAGCACACCCAAAACTCCTACATCAGCAAGCCAGAACAAACCTTTCCTTCTTTTAAGATGGCCACCTCAGGTATTTTGTCACAGTAACGGAAAGCTATACTGAGAAATCACATCATGAAACAATTCCCACATGCCTACACTTCATGCTTAGATGCCCCTCCATGGGCCTATGCATAGCCTGGATCATCATGATTGCTGTGCTCTATAAAAGAACATACAGATTTATGTTAAAGAAAACAGGTTGGAACCTTTTTAAATAGGCTTACATCATTAAAATAATTTGCTAAAGCCTGAAGACTCACAATTCCTTTCGGTTAAACCAGTTTTTATACATTTGTGTACATTGTATTAGTTGCTTTTCTTCTGCTGTTACAAAACACCATGACTAAGACAACTTTTTCTGACTTATGGTTCCAGAGGGAGAGTTTACAAAGGCAGTGGAGTAATGGCAGAAGGGAAGTGGAGGTAGGAAGCTGAGAAATCACATCGTCACCCACCAGCATGAAGACTGGAATGGAAGTGAGGCAAGGCTATTAACTCTCAGCGATGGCTTCCTCTAGCATGGCTGCTTTCTGCAGAACCTCCCCCAAGGCATCACCAGCTGGGGAACATGTGTCCAAACACATGAGTGTATGAGGACTATTTCTCATTCACATGAGGACACTCATACTTGGTGCTGTATCGGAAATGTGATCTATGTCTTCATGCATGTTGTATGTGTTCTCCTTAGAAGTATATGATCTTTATGTATAATGGCCACAGAATAGCTAATGGAGTTAGCACCATTTAGTGGAGTTAATACCATAACTCTGTCAACTTCATCTGCCTTAGATGGAAATAGACGATCTAAGGTTTACTTAGTGTTTCCTGTCTATCTCTCCTTTAGCTCTTTGATAGGGCTCAATGAAGTTACTATGTTCAACTACATAGATATTTACAGGAGGTATATTGCCACGAATTTTATCCTTTATTAATGTAAGACGCTGGAATTTGTTCTATTTAACAATTTTTATCTGAATTTTACCTTGTCTAATATTGAAGTCATGATTCCTAACTTATAACACATGCACACACACATTCAGGTACATACATTTGTGAACACACACACAGTTACACCAGCTCACCAGACATGTATGTACACATACATACAGGCATGCTGCATCCACGTTCATATATAGATATGCTCATATAGGTGCACATGCATGTACATGCACACAGACACAGGCAGATACACATGCAAACACATGTATGCACATGCCTGCACAGACACACAAGTACACACCATCATGTTTACACAGGCACACACATAGACATGCACATAGAGACACACAGGCACTCATATGCATGTACACAACACACCTGTATACACACATTTAGAAGCATATTTTTAGTTGGAGTACTTTTGTTTTTGTTTTTGTTTTTGTTTCTTTTTTCTTTTCTTTTCTTTTTACAGAGCTGGGGACCGAACCCAGGGCCTTGCGCTTGTTAGGCAAGCGCTCTACCACTGAGCTAAATCCCCAACCCCTGGTTGGAGTACTTTTAACCATCCTTGTATTTTCGGTTTTTCTATTTTGCTTTGTGACTCATTTGAAAATCGTTTTCTTCTAAATTTATTTTTCTTTTCTTTATTTCTATTGGTATGACATATTTGATCTTGGTGCTGTGGGTTTGTTTTTTTTTTTTTTCTAGTTTGGATGTAGCATTGTAAAAATGTCTGAACCATTTATTTCCCTGTTTTTTGCTGTAGTTCTTCTCCTACCAGGAAACAAACATTCTGTACTGGGAGAGCTTTAAGTTCACCCAGTAACTTGATATTTACAATCTCCTCTTTCTCTTGCAGGTTCCCACTGGTTTCTTAGAGCATGAACAATAGAATTACCTTCTCTTTCCCTGATCCCCTTCTCCTCTTCGCCTACTCACTTTGATTCACCAACACTGCCTTTGCCTAAAGCTTACCCTTTCATTCTTAGGCATGCTTAACTGCAGACAAGATGATTGCTGGCATTGGAGGCTGCATAACCCACAAGCTTTCCTGCCCACTAACATGGCCAGGGTGCACGGACCTCACTTGTAGGACACAGGGTGGGGATGTACTACCTCCCTCTGGGCCCCAGAGTCTTAACAGGACGAGCGATTTGTTGTGTCACACAGTACCCAGGGCCAGCTGAGCAGCTCCTCTGGTGAGGACCAGATAGTCACATCAATAGTTATGGGGCCAGCAGTATGGCTGGTCTGGAGAGGCCTCAGTGAAGTCAGCTGAGGCAGAGGCCATATGTCTGGGATCAACAACAGGCAAGTCTGGGCTTGTTCACCTGAAGGGCTTCCCACAGCCAGAAGGGCAACCTGGCACACAGACCTTTTTAAATATCCGTTTGCCTTGCATCCACCACTAGCCACTGACACAGCACATCACAGAACCAGGCCCAGAGTAGGAGGAGGGCCAATGGATAAGGAACCTACCCTCTGCTCTTTTTCTACTCTTTTTTTCCCCTTTGTTTTGGCAGTGGGTCTGCTATCAAATGTTTTCACTGGGGAGAACTGGCCCTGAATTCATGTGAGTGAGTCCTCTCCTGAAGTATCTAGTCATGTCTTGTCTGGCTGAGGTCATCCTCCAATGAACTCCATCAAGAGGGATTCAAGATGGTGGGGGTGCCAGGCAGTGAGAACACAGCCTTCTGGTACACACGGAGGCATTATGCATTATGTCAGGAGTTGCCCAACCTCAGCTGACTGGACATGGAGCTTCAGAGGTGGAAGATACACGATGTAAGGCTGGGGACCACTTCCTTTGTAGTGATAAAACACTATGACCAAATGCAATTTTTAGAAGTTTATTTGGGCTTTTGATTCCACGGGGATAAGGATCCATCGTGGCAGCAAGTTCAGACATGGCAGCAGGAGCAGGATGCTGAAGGCTTACGTTTTCAACTGCGAGCACGAACCAGAGAGCAAACTAGAAGCAGGTGAGGCTTTAGGCTCTAAAGCCTGCCACCAACGGCACACTTCCTCCAGCATGGCTGAACCTCCTAACCCTCCCCAAACTCTGCTACCAACTGGGGATCAAATGCTCAAATCTTGAGCCTTTGAGACAGCTTCATTCAAATCACTACAATCTACCAGACTTCCAACTCTGCTGTTAGCCAGGGCTCACTAATAAAAGAGACAGAGATATAGAGAGACAGACAGAGACAGAGTTGGAGACGGGATAGAGATAGAGTTAAAAGAGGGATAGAGACAGAGAGAGGAATAGACAGAGTCAAGGCTAGAGACAGAGATATAAAGATAGCAACAGAGACAGATAGATAGATAGACAGACACAGACAGACAGGAATAGAGACAAAGACAGAAACACAGCCAGAGATAAAAACCGGAGTCAGAGACAGAGATAAGACCCAGAGAGCTAAAGAGCAACAGAGTAATGAATAATAATGAGACCTGGCCCTCATGGCTACGGTGCCCAGGAAATTCTACCGATTGTCATCTGCAGCTAGAGACACGGCAAGTAGCTGATGATGCGGTGCTGTCCTGTTTCAAAGGCCTGAGAGCCAAGGGACTCAATTATGTAATTCCCCATCCGCTCTGAAGACTAGGGCTGTCATGTCCAGGAGAAGACAGATGCTCTACTCAGGAAGAGCTAGAGAACTTTCCTTTCTCTTGCTCTTTTGTTCTGCAGACCTTTAATGGGGAAAAGAAGGGTCATCCTAAATCAGTCTGTCAATTCAGATATTGATTTCATCTAGATGTCCGTAGACAACACAAAACGGGGTTCCACCAGCTATCTGCACATCTCCATCAAGCCGACCATGAACTTAATCTCATCCCTGTATTGCTAATGCTTTATTAAAAATTGCCTGCCTACCTGGTGAGATGGCTCAGCATTAAAAGCTAAGGTCCTCGAGGTGGTATGGCTGCAGGAGTGATAACCTCAACCTCCCTCACTTTCACCACCTATGGCAGTCGGGACAACTGGCCCTGAAGTCATGTGAGTGAGCTGGCTCCGTCCCTCCTGCACCTTGTCTGGGCAGCACAGCAGAGCGGGCCCACCACTTGTCTGGCATGAGGTGGTATGGGTGTGGGGGGATAATTTCTCCAAATTCCCTCCCGCCTTGCCACCTACAGTAGCCAGGAGAATTTATCCTGGGGTCATGAGAGCAGGAGAGCTAGCCCTGCCCCCTCACTGGCTATAGCACTCAGAAGAGCAGGCGGTCACCTCACCTGGGCAATACATTGGAGCTGACCCTCAAGGCGGGGATGAGCCAGCCCTGAGGGCATGAAAGCAGGAGAGCTGATCTCGCCTTCCGCTGATGGCAGCATTGGGTAGCCTATCTGGAGCAGTGTTAGAGAGCTGGCCCTGGGGTTGGGGATTTGGCTCAGTGGTAGAGGTCCTGGGTTCGGTCCCTAGCTCCGGAAAAAAAAAAAAAATGAGAGCTGGCCCTGGTGGTGCTGATAAGGGAAAGTCAGTGCACTGACCTGCTCAACCACCACCCAGGCCCAGGTCCAGATCCAGGGCTCTGAATTGACTCATCCCAAAATCTATATCTGCAAATGGGTGGGACACATGTATGGGCCAGTCTTGCTGGTCCAAAGTTGCAGGATCTCCAAGACACAGGGCAACAGCAGGTTAACCAATAGGGGTCCCGATGAAGTGACAATATTGATGCTATCACAGAAGCTGGAAATCTCAAACCAGACCAGTGACTCATTACAATGAACATTTGCAAGTGAGGGGTGGTCAGACGGGTAGACGTCAGGACACACTGTGACACACTACAGCTTCCACAATGAGATGCTTTCTGTGCTTTGTCTTTGTTGTTCGTCTGTGCGTGTGTTTTATTGGGGGGGGGCATTGCAAGGGACGATGTGAAATTCACAAAGAATCAATAAAATGTTTAATAAAATAAAATAAAAGCTAAGGTCCCCAAACCAAAAGACAGAATCAGCTGCCTCCTCTCAGGTGCCACGGGATCCAGAGAGAACCGCACAGAGCTGGTGCTGCTTCCTGCTGAAAGAGAGGCACGACTGTATAGCTCCTATAGGGCCCTTCATATGAGGTGGTGTGCTGGGTCATGAGTGTGAGGACATCCAGACGTGAGCTGTGTAACTCCCGCCCAGGCTGTTAGTGTGTCTCATCATCTGACATACGTTAGCTAATTGTGTTGGCAGAGGCCTGAGAGTCCTTGAGTAGTGGGATCTGTCATCCATGCTTCTGCCGTCACCAAAGCAAGCTCGGCTGGTCCACTGCTGCAGGCAGAGATGTATGGAGGGCATGCTCCCCACTGACCTTCAGCCTGAAGTGAAAGTGGAGCCTCTTCAGCCCCAAGCAGAGCCAAGGAGGAGCCTAGATGGTATTAACGCAGCCAGCTCGCCCAGCACATGGTGAGGGTTAAGCAGAGGAGTTTTGAGGTGGCCTGCTCCACAGCAGTCCTGCTGCCACTGTGAACTGCCACTGCTGGATCTGGCCTGGGTTAGCGTTTCTAGCAAAACTGTCAAGAAATGATGGCCTACTTCCTGGTTGAGCCATGCCCTCTAGGGCCGAGGATGGAGCTTCCCCTACCTTCCTTGGCCATCTAACACTGAGACAACACAGACCAGCTGTGTCCATAGAGTAGTCAAAGGCACACAACATGTATGGACCGCTCATATTCTTTGAGTTCTCTTTCCTATTCACGCCAGACTGGAATGTCTCCAGCATTTTTTCACTTAGCACAGAACCGCAGACCCGAGACTACCGTTATACCTATTGTTTGAATAAGGCCATTAATGAGTACATCAGAAGGTCATTTTCTGAAACTGACAAATGGCTCCTGGGAATTGAAAGACACACCATTTCTTGTGTCTAATGCATCCAAACACACCAATGACACTTTGAACAAATAAGCAAACTCACGGGAATTGGATTTTGATTGCATTCCTTTTAAAAGGTAGCTGCTGTGTTCAATACTGACACAAGGTCTAATGGGCAGCTGAGACTCCGTGACCAAAGAAGAGGGAAAATTCCATTAAGTGTCCTGAGTCCTTTCCAAAACTGGTGTTAAGGGAAACCTGCTTGGCTTAAAAGAAATTTGTTCCTGGGACTAATAAACTTGCTTAATCGGTGGGAAGAATTGAAACTGGACTCTTTACTGCTGTACTGCTCAGAACTTTTAATATGCTAATGTACATTGTACAGCTCCGAGAGGGGGTATTAGCATGCAGCCCTTCCTAAGCCAACTTGGCCTGGAACCCTGAGAACTCTGTGTGCCTAGGACATCTGTATGATTCATATCAGCCCATGGAACACACTTTGAGAAACCCTGATCTTTTCCAAGGACCCACAAGGTAATGAATCATTCTGTCAGTTGCACAGTTACATTTAAATCTCACCATCCTGGCCCTAAATGGTTCATCCCAGTGGTTGGTCACCTTTTCATGGTTACAGCTCATTGAAGGGATTGAAAGACTCAAGGCCAGAGGCAGGAGGGAGTGGGGGTGGAAAGCCACTAAACAGGTCAGAAATAATTTCAATGAAAACACTTCTTGGGCTGAACAAAGGCTTGCAAGCCTATTTTAAAAACCCAAGTTGTGCTGTTATTCCGTACAACACTGGGTCTTTTCTAGAACTTAGCGATGGACCCAAGCTAACACTGCAAAAAAACACTGGGTTTTGGCCTGCCCGCCAGGACTTCACCCCCTTTAGCTCTTCTTACTCATAAGCCAAGAGCTGCACAGCCAGGTCAGTGCATGGGCCACATTGAGACGTACGTGTAATACAGCAAAGTCACACAGGCGAAGAAGTTCATGCTTACCTGCTGGCAAACCAGAGAGAAAGCCAGAGCCAATGGAGGCATGCCATGTGGTGGGACAACTGTCTGCAGAACAGATGATTTTCTTTTCCTCAACTGTACTAACACTTAGATTAATATCCAAGCAAAAGAAAAGTGCCTCCAGCCTCCTTGGCCCTCAGAGGCATTGCAATATGTGGTCCATCTGTGTCTGGATAACGGTGTGCACGGGGATGCTGTGATTTGGGCAAGCATCCAGCAAAGGCTGATGTGTTAAAGGCTTGGCCTCAGCCCATGGCAGCAGCAGTGAAGCCTAATGGGAGGCGTTTCCACCGAGACTGTGCTCCTCAAGCAGAGCAGTAGAACACTGACCCCCTCCCTTTTCTCTTTTCAATCTAGGTCAGCACATACTCCCACCATAATGTGCTACCTCACCACAGGCCCAAATACAACCAAAACAACTCATCATAGACTGAAACCTTCAACACAATGGCCAAAACAAATCTTTCCTCAGCTTCACAACCCCTGTCTCATTGTCAAAACTATTGTTTTGTGACAGTAGCATAAAGCCAATTAAAACATGTCAGTCGAGCGAGCATATATTTAACTCTCAACATAGTGTCTTGGCATGTGGCATCGCAGATACTCTACCGTCAGTGAACCAACTTGTACATCAAGGCAAGCTGGGAGGTGATACAAGGAACGTACACAGCAGACATATGGATATGTAGCAAACAGAGATACAGGAAGGTCTTGCCCAAAAATGAGATGGTAAGGAGAGGCAATTTTACCAGAGTCAATACTAACCACTGAGGGAAAAACAGGAGAAGAGAAGAATCATTAATAATAAGCTGTGTCTGAGAAATAAAGAATAGACAGCTTCTCTCTATAAAATGCCATGTCTGAGAATCTCCCAGAAGAAGAAGAATCAGACCAGGATCAACAAGCATAGCCTACAAAATTAATAATAGTAAGATAATAACTCGAGAACACTAGCTGCTCTTACAGAGGACCTGCATTCAGTTCCCAGCACGTAACCCACATGGCAGCTCATAGCCATGGCAACTCCAGTTTCAGGGGACCTGATGACCTCTTTTGGCCTCTGTGGGTACCAGGCACACACATGGTACACAGACGTACACATAGGCAAAACACAAATATACATGAAAATAAATACATTTTTAAAATTTCAAATTGGTCGTGAAAAACAGTCCAATAAATTCTTATGCTGTCTGTACCATGTTATTCAGATGACCTGTGTCTACTGACATCAAAAACACCTACAAACTGTCATTAGAACACCTGATGGGAAATGAGTGACCCTCCTTGTAGGAAATGCTGTGTGTGCTCATGGATGAGGCCCCTACTCCCTAAGAATGCTTGCCAAGAGCCTTGCTTCCACCGCTGCTGTTGTGCTTTTTCATACGGTAGGATCAGTCCACAATAAACAACAAATATAGGTCTAAATTACTTTTTGTTTTGCTTTGTTTTGTTAGAGACGGGGTCTCACTAGGTGGCCCAGGCTGGCCTAGAGCTCACTATTGGGATTCCCGAGGCATGCCAAAATGCAAACTGTGGGACACTGGTTCTGACAGAAACGCAGAACAGGCTTCTGGAAAGAGGAACAGAACAAGCCTGGAAAAGCCTCTGTTGCATCTGCACTTCAGTTTGTGAGCTTCTCTCCAGCCCAGCATCAATGTTCAATACATGGAAATGAAAGAATTGTCATTAGAAAAATATTAGTGGGTGCTCTCTTCCCACAAGTTATTCAGGTTTATTGACAATTTAAATGTAAAGATAGGATGTGGCTCAGTGACAGAGCATTGACCAACAGAAATGAGGCCCTAGGTTCAGAGCCCAGTGCTGTAAAACAAAAACCTTAAAACACAAACACACACACAGACACACAGACACACACAGACACACACACACACAGACAGACAGACAGACACACACAGACACACTCACACACACACACACAGACACACACACAGACACACACAGACACACACACAGACACACACACACACAGACAGACACACACACACACACACACACACACACACAGACACACACACACACACACACACACACACACACACACACACACACACACACACACACACACACACACACACACAACACACACACACAGACACACACACACAAACACACAGACACACACACACACACACATACACACTCACACACACACACACACACACACACACATACACACACACACACACACACAGACACACACACACACATAGACAAATACACAGACACACACAGACACACACACACAGACACACACACAGACACACACACACACACACACACACAGTCACACAGACTCACAGACACACACACACAGACACACACACAGACACACACACACAAAATACACAGACACACACACACACACACACACAGACACACACACAGACACACACACAGACACACACACAAATACACAGACACACACAGACACACACACACACACACACACACACAGACACACACACAGTCACACAGACTCACAGACACACAGACAGACACACACACACACAGACACACAGACACACACACACACACACACACACACACACACACACACCCCAGTACTAAAGACCAAGGAGAATGCCTTACCAAACTTTTAACTGTGTGTGTTGAGGGAGTCATATTCTAAATTTGTGAACCCCAGATGATCTAAAAGGAAAGAGAAACAAATCTGATTATGTAAGAAATTTAAATTCCTGTATTTAAAAATTCTATTAACAAAATTAAACTGCAAATCCAACACAAGAAAACTGTAGTATTTATCACACCATAAGGCTGGCTTGGTGAGACAGAGGCGGCCATTAACAAGTTATCTTTAGGCTATCGTTGTTCATCATGCTGTTTTAGATCCCCTTAATTTTTGTCCCTGAGCATAGTATTTTCATTAACAACAATGCTTTAAAAAATGAAAACCAAGGGTTGATGAAATGGCTGCTTGGTGGTTCTGAGCACTTGACGGTCTGCAAAGGAGGAGGGCTCAGTACTTACGACCCACATGACACCAGGCACAGACATGGCACACAGACACAGACAGACAGAACAGTCATACACATAAAAATCATTCTTTTAAAAAGTGAATATGAAGAAAAATCCGAAAACAACCATCATAAAGACTTCCCAGTTTAGAGGTGAAAGAAGGAAAGAGAGCCCCTTACTCATAGGACCACACCTACAGTCCAATGTCACCCTTGAACTTTCACCTGGTGCCTCATCTAAAGGTTAACTGAGCACAATGCAACTCTGAGTCACCCCAACCCCTGCATAAGAAATCTAACACCCGTCTCCCCGATATGAGTTAATATACAACCTCTAACACAAATAACTCAAGAAATCACTACTTTTGCCCTTTTAGACCAAAAGTCTTTCAACAGGGGAAAGGATAAAGGATCACACTGCCAGTTCTGTTACTGTAACAAAGTGCCCAAGATAACCAACTTATAAAGAGAAAAGGTTTCTTTTATAGTTTGCCCCACAATCGGCGAGCCCTATTTCTTTGAGCCTACTGCAAAAGTAGAGGGCAAGGCAGAACCATTCACCTCATGGCCAGGAAACAAAGGAAAGGGTAGGATTAGAGTCCCACAAGCTCCTTCAAAGGCACACCTAATGACAAAGACTTTTCATTGTCCCTCACTTCTCAATGATTCTATCAACTCTCTAAGTGCCACTTTGGAGACCAAACCACATGATTCCCTTAGCATCGCTAAGGGAAAGAAAAGTCCCTCTCTCAAGAACATGACCCAGAAGCTGCCCACACCACTTCCTCTCACATGCTACTGACCACAGCTATATCACACAGTCATATCCAGCTATAAGGAAGTCTTTTCCCCCTAAGCAGTCACATTCATGAAAGGCCTCTATTAACATAGGAATTAAGGACAGTGGGTATTGAAAGAATGGACACCTTTACCCACCGCAGTTATAGTCCAGCATGTAGCACAGGATCCCATCTACATAGATGGCATCTCCACACTCCCATGCCCTTGGAAAGGCGTGAGGGGGGCGGGGTATAAAACAAGGGGACTTCAAATACATTTTGCTTTCTGTTTTCACTTTTTCTGTATTAAATATGCATTCTTTTTAAAAGCTAAATTGTATTTTTATTTATGTGTATGTGATGTGTGTGTGTGTGTGTGTGTGTGTGCGTGTGTGTTTTCATGTTCAAGTGTGTGCGTTGGATCTCCTGAAGACAGAATTACAAGAGGTTGGGAGTTACTTGGTATAGGCGCTGGGAACCAAACTCCGGTCCCCTGCAAGAGGAGCCAGCAAGTTCTGCTGATGGCTGAGCACCCCTTCCAGTCTCAGGAGGTGTCTTCTTATAATTGACATATTTTTCAATATAGCTTTTTACACCTAAGTGAACCTGACAAACTGAGCATCTGATGGAAGACATATGATCAGGTATCACAGGTCAGCTCCGCAGGAACCAGTCTGAGTCTAAGCTGAGAGTGCAGGGGGCCTGGTGGGTGCGTACAGAGATGTGCCATGGAAGCAGGAATAGTGGAGAGAAGAGTTGAGCGGTAACCCAGGCCTCTGCTGGCCTCACAGGGGACTCTGGAGCTAGGGTGGCCCTTCGGAGCTATCCTAATTGAGGGCCTTTGTGCCCCTCATCCACCAGTCATTGGATGCTGAAGGCATTGGGAGAAAACAAAACCCTAGCTAAGGCCACACTCTTGCCCCAGAGCCATTCCAGGCAGGGGCTGAGTAAGAAACCACCAGCAGCTGCCGCTCAGTGGATGGAATGTGCTTCTGTACTGATGGCGTCTGTGTGGGTGCCACAGCATTGGGTGACACCAGGGACAAGAAGGAAGGAAGGAAAGGAAAACCAGAAAGAGTATTTATAGCTCATACTGTGTACCACAGGTCTGCCTCTCTGTCTTATCCTATTTGATCTTCTCAGTAGTCGTGCAAACGGATTGGTTAAATCCATCATATTCCAGTCCACAGAAACTCAAGGTTACTGCCCCCAGCCACACTTATTCAAGATGAGGAGGCAGGTAAGTCGTAGTAGACCTAAGACACAAATCCAGACAAGCATCCTTTGTCTGACACTTCTTACTGCCTCCAGAACTAAGTCCCAAAGTCGAGGCTTTGTTGGCGTGACCCGGGATGAAATCTGCTCACAGCTTGGAAGAGACCTTTAAGGCCTCAGTGAAGTGAGGAGCTCTGAGGCAAGGCAAACCCGTGTCTCTGGCCAACGACGGAAGGCAGCACGGTTTTGTGTAGCTAGTTGGTTTGCTTTGCTTTGCATCATCCTCAGGAAAGATGCTTCTGTTCTTAACCCTGGAGCTCACAGCAAAAGTGCATAACCAGAACCTCGGCAGGAGTAAATATCAGACGAACTCGGGCTGACTCGCTCTGTAAAATGACCAGCCTGAACTTAAACAAGAGTCAAAGTCGTGCGAGGCAAAGGAGTGCCAAGCCATTGTCCGGATGAAAGGAGACCAAGCAGAACTGTCAAGTAAATGCAATGTATGGTCCTGGACTCGAGAAGATTCTCAGGGGTGGGGCAATCCTGTTATAGACTGTATGCGCCTCTGAGGTGAGGCTGACAGGGGGGCTGCGCTGGTGCATACCACAGTAATAGTGTTGGTGGCGGTGGTGTTAAGTGTCCTGGTGTTAATGGTTACACTATGGATTTGTAAAGGGCTGTTCCTGTCCCTAGGGCTACACGCTTAAGCAACTGAGGGACTAGGGTGAGGGTCCCATCGCTGCGTCTGGACTTTGCTCTTTTCTTCATCCATTCTTTTATAATTTTAAAAGGGAGGGCAGTAACTTGGCTCATACTTCTGGATGCTGGGGAGTCCAAGGTCAAGTGGCTGCATCTGGAGAGGACCATAGTAGAACACAGAAGGCAAGAGGGCAGCATGTGACCTGGCTCTGTAATAAGCTGCCTAAGAAGCAGCTGATCCACCCCAGAGAGAATGACAACTCTCTTGAGACACTATTAATCATGAGGACTCTATCCCCATGACCCGAAGCTATCCCACTAGGCCCTGCCTCCCAACACTGCTAGCTTTAAGAAGTACATCTCAACATGAGTTTTGGTTTTCAATTCTTTTGTTTTGTTGTTGTTGTTGTTTGAGCAGGGAACCATATTTAAACTATAGCAACTCTCAAATATTAGAAAACTAGAATTATGTAAGATACTGACACAAGTAAATATAATAAATGTTAATGGCAGTGAGAGGTCATTATAACTCTACTGTAGCTTTATTTGAATTCTTGAAATTCTTTCAAAATGAAGAAACAACAAAATATATTCAGCCAGGCAGTGGTGGCTTATGATTTTAATTTTAGCAGAGGCAGAGGCAAGCAGATCTCTGTGAGTTCGAGGCCAGCCTGATCTACAGAGCAAGTTCCAGGACAGCCAGGACTACACAGAGAAACCTGTCTCAAAAAGAGGACAGGGGGAATCAACAGAAGGGAAATCCCTGTGGGTTCTCCAGATGAACAAATGTTATAATTTCTAAACCGTACATGAGGATTGCTATAGACAGATCAGTGAACCTGAAACTGACCCTTAGAAAAATCCTAGAATGTATTTTCAAATGACCGTTTTGCAAGCACACAGAAAAGTTTATTAGTGTGCCACCAACACTATGACTGTGGCTTGCATCCACACGACCCCCTGTCAGTAGAGATCTCTAGAGGCCAACAGGAATACACACAGGCACACACAGAAACATAGACAAGACAGATCAAAGTGACCTCACTGTCTTTGCTAACGATAAAGGAATGATTATAAGCACAATGAACTCGACTTTGGCGTTTTTACTCAGTTGTTGAAAACATTCTGGGATAAGGTGAGTGCCTGAAGGTGTTTCTGCAGCAGCAGCTTGCATCACAGCCCTCAAAGAAAGCTGCATTGTTTGTTTGTTTTTGTTTGTTTGTATATAGCTGCTTTCAGATGTTGGTGGCTTAAACAAAAGGAGTTGCTGCGCAGTTTTGAAGGCTATAGGTTCAAGATCAAGATGCTAATAGAGCTGGCGTTGAGGGCTGGAAGGAAGGACGTGTCCCACGCCTCATTGGTTTGTAGAGGGTTATCTCCATGTTCATGTGGCATTTCATGTGTGGGCCTTCCTGTTTCCCCTCTCTTATGTACCCTCATAGCCACAGAAGCAGGGCCTACTCAGGTGACTCCGTGTTCGTTTGATTGACCCTGTGCACCCTATCTTAAATAAGGCATCCTAGGCACAGAAGTTAGGATTCCAACACATAAACTTAAAGGACAATTCAACCCTTAAGTAGGGAAAGAGTCTCTAGGACAGAGTCTCAAAATTCCTTTCTTCCTTCCTTCCTTCCTCCCTCCCTCCCTCCCTTCCTTCCTTCCTCCCTTCCTTTCCTTCCTCCCTCCTTCCTTCCTTCCTCCCCTTCCTTCCTTCCTTCCCCTTCCTTCCTTCCTTCCTCCCTTCCTTCCTTCCTTCCTCCTCCCTTCCTTCCTCCCTCCCTTCCTTCCTTCCTTCCTTCCTTCCTCCCTCCCTTCCTTCCTCCCTCCCTTCCTTCCTCCCTCCCTCCTTCCTTCCTTCCTCCCTCCCTTCCTTCCTCCCTTCCTCCCTTCCTCCCTCCCTCCCTCCCTCCCTCCCTCCCTCCCTCCCTCCCTCCCTCCCTCCCTCCCTTCCTCCCTCCCTCCCTTCCTTCCTCCCTTCCTCCCTCCCTTCCTCCCTCCCTTCCTTCCTTCCTTCCTTCCTCCCTTCCTCCCTTCCTTCCCTTCCTCCCTCCCTTCCTCCCTTCCTTCCTCCCTCCCTCCTTCCTTCCTTCCTCCCTTCCTTCCTCCCTTCCTTCCTCCCTCCTCCCTCCCTTCCTCCCTCCTCCCTCCCTCCCTCCCTCCCTTCCTCCCTCCCTTCCTCCCTCCCCCCCTTCCTCCCTCCCTCCTCCTTCCTTCCTTCCCTTCCTCCCTTCCTTCCTTCCTCCCTTCCTCCCTCCCTTCCTCCCTCCCTTCCTCCTTCCTTCCTTCCTTCCTTCTTCCTTCCTGCCTCCCTTCCTCCCTTCCTGCCTCCTTCCTCCCTCCCTTCCTCCCTTCCTTCCCTCCCTCCCTCCCTTCCTCCCTCCCTTCCTCCCTTCCTTCCTCCCTTCCTTCCTCCCCTCCTTCCTCCTTCCTCCTTCCTCCTCCCCTCCCTCCTTCCTCCCTCCTCCCCCTCCTTCCTCCCTCCTCCCTTCCTCCTTCCCTCCCTCCCTCCCTCCCTCCCTCCCTCCCTCCCTTCCTCCCTTCCTCCCTTCCTCCCTCCCTCCCTCCCTCCCTTCCTCCTTTCCTCCCTCCCTCCCTCCCTCCCTACCTTTCTTTCAACTCTATTGTGATAATACAATTAGGGGAAATGAAATGAGTGTGTAAAGATGGAAAGGAGAACAGTAAGTAGAAGCCCGAGAAGGAGGTAGCACGGAGATTTAAAATCGGAGGATAGGGTTTCATGACCACTCTGCTCCCTGGGTGCTGAATGGTCCAGCAGCCTCCCGGCTGGCATGAGAATTAAGGAGGGAATGAACAAAATGCATTATGCAAACTGCAAGCCTCACAGAACTCTCTAATCATAGGCACTGCCACCTGCTGGGAGGCTTAATCAGAGTTCCAGCAGGGGTGGGAGGTGCGAGGCCGGGAGTGAGCGGGTGGGATGCACTGCGGTTCAATCAGTCATCGAGATGGGGCTGTCATTTCTCTTACTGCTGTTTTGATCAGGTTTGGGAGACAGGGATTTACTAATTTACAAATCTAATTGTGTGCTAATTTGTGAGACCTATTCGGGAGAATTCCATCCATTTTTCTATTCTTCAAAGGAGTTCAGACGTTCAGTGCTTAAAGAGATCCTTAGACATTCAGGGCTTAAAGAAGACAGCTTTGTTTTCGATGTGTCGTCTCAGTAACCCTGTCCAGTTAGCCACGGAGTCATGACAACCCCTGTACTTCTTTGCTCTTACACATCCTCACAGTACGGGGAAGGGGTGTCCACTCCTCTGCACCTCCCAGTGTCTACCCTATCAGCTGCCCCCTTCCCAACTTCTTCAAGCTTTGTTTCTCTTTTCCTTTCCCTTCCAGTGCTTGGAATCTCCCCTTTTGCTTCCCCTTTTCCTTTCCTCGCCTTTCTCTTCTCTTTCTTAAATAAACTTAAACTCCCGTCTTAACACATGTTTGCCTGAGGCACCCTCAGTGCCCAGTGTTTGCCAGGTTTGACCCACAGTATTATCATGCATTTCCCACCTAAACCTAACTTCTCAAAGTCAGAAACAGCTGGGAAATGCTTTGTCTCTGAGCTGCTAGCTTTGCCCGAATTTTTAATGTCACATTCTGATATCTGCAAAACGGTATACACAGCTCAGAGTTTCCTGGGTGTTCTAACCTGAAGCTATTTTTAGATCATTTGCAGAGACTAATGTCCTCCTTCCTCTATGGCTAGTCTACACACACAGTTTCCACTTTCTCTTGGCCTGTACAGAGATTGCTTACCGTGCCCTCAATTCTTTCTTCTTGGACAGAGCCAAACCACATTTCTCAACCTTCCTTGTGGCTGGAGGGAGCATGTGACACAGTCCTTTCAAGTAGCTGATGAAAGGGATTGGACTTGCCTCATCTACATCTGACTCCCACAAGACTCTCACAGTCTTTTCCAAGCCTTTTCCCTCTTCGGAGTTCCTGACCAGTGGGTAGACAAATTACTTTAAATGGCCTGATCATCGCAAACAAGATTCAAGTCATAACGGGGAAGGAGGAGCCCTGCTCCAACCCCAGTTCCTTAAGCTCATTCTGTCATAGACATTTTTGTTCTCACAGGAAGCCTAGGGAAAGCTAATCACCCTGCAGCAGTTCACTCCCCAACCTCTTCTCTACTACTGGGCATCTTATCTCTCTGCACATTTCTTCACTAACCACACCTTACTCATAACATATTACTTTAGACTCCCAAAGTATTTATTGGCTGATCTCCTGACCCCACTCTCAGTTCCATACAGAAAGCAACTCCGTGACCTCTATGTATTAAATTAGTTGATCGTGACAGGGCAAGACGATGCAGAAGTTCCTCCGTCTCATATTCTTACTGAGGCCATTTCAGGTTTAACTAGAATCTCCTTGGTGGAAAGTCTCATGGAAAATTACCCAACTCTATTGTAGGAAACCAGGGTCAGGATGTCCTAACTATCTTAGCGTCTAATAAAATGGCTGTGTAGAAACTCCTCCAACTGTCCACTTCTTTAAGCCTCTGTTAAACTTTAAGCCCCAGAAGCTGCTGAAGTGGAAATTTCTGGGTTCTTTGGAAAGTCAGTTAGGTCAAATGGTGTTTTGCTGCAGCAGGCACAAGTGAACAGATGTTTGGCTAAAGCAAATACAGGAAAGGACTCACAATGAAAAATCCTTCGCTAAGGAAGCGCACATATTGGTTCGCCTTACGTTGCATTGCTGAGCTCTGTTTGTCATGACTCCATAGACAGAAATTCACCAAAAAATTTCTAGAGGTATTCTGGTGGCTTCTTGGTGCTTCTGAGGGCTCAGGCCAATTGACAGCGTGATATAAGCTGATATAGGCAGACTCACATGGAGTTTTGCTAAAAACAAACTCACGTGTAAACTCACGTGGTAAGGCAAGGCCCACTGGAGGACCCATGATGTTTGAAGGGAGTATAAATAGGACCTAATGGACACTGAAATGGCTTATATAACTAGTTTTGCAACACTTCATTGGTCTTGCATCTTCTTCTTTGTAGACCTTCACTTCATTGAGAGAGAGACACAGCCTAGAACTTCTCCTGGTGTTCCTGGGGGTCCTTATCGCTCCTGCTGACATGTGCCGATTCAGCCAAGGCCTGGCTGTTTCTGATAGGTCATGCCACCGTTGCTGATTCGTGTTTGCTCTCCTGACACGACTGAAGTGGACTGCTGGTATATTCATGAAGTGTTTGCAAGTGGATCTATCTACAGCTGCTGATTCCTGTGAACTGAACTGCTGATTTCCTGACAATACAGATTGGTTTTGCTCCAAAGAACAATTTCTTAACAGGTCCACTTCCCTTATATCCTAATAGCCTTTCTTTTTCACTACCTCTGGTGGGCGATGCACCCGAAGGGAGGTTAAAGCATTTAAGTACCCATATTAAAAGTAGGTTTTGAAGAACACCAGGCCTATAAGCTGCCAAGTGAAACACCAGGATGTAGTTTCAGCCATTCAAAGTCCTGTTTTCTGGACACTCTAGGCTATCACTAGATCCCCGAACACTTGGGTGTAGTACCAGCTGGCCAGAACAAAACCTTTCAATTGGCCATAAATTATGTCTGAGTGGTCATCTCTGGAGAACTCCCTGTAATGGCATATTTCTAGAGTACTCCAGAAACTTGACATTAATGCCTGTGGGATGAAGAGTTGGGAATGTGGGGCTTGGGATATGCTGTCAATTATATCTGTGTTTGAATGCTCTAGGGCCCAACTGCCTGCTGCCACATCATTGTGCTTATGGGCTCTAATTTCCTGGAACTGAAATTCCCTATAAACCCTTTCTTCTATAGTGTGTATTTCTTTTATATTATATATAATTTCCTTGGTCATGGTGCTTTGTCATAGCAGTAAAAAGGTAAGAAAGAAGTTGGCGTTATGGATTGGTTATTGCTGTGGCAGGTCTGAATGTATACTTTTTTTGATGAGTACAGAAGACTTACATGCTAAGAGCATTGTGGACTATAGAGGCCCAGCTCAAGAGGCTTCAGAGGGAAACAATGTTGGTAACTGAGCTAGAGACCAATCTTGTGATATTTTTGGCAAAGAACATGCCTACCTTTTGCCCTTGTCCTAAGAATCCGCCCAAGGCTAAATCGTAGAGTTTTTGGACTAACTTTAGTAGCAGAAGAGATTTTAAGACAGCCCAATAGTGACTCCGTTATATGGTTATTAGTGATCAGTCTTACACAGGTCTATCATGGAAACAAGCAAGTAGTGTTAAAAAATGCAATATACACAGTTTGAGGGGGAAAAGAGCACCACATGATTTAATTTTGAGCTTTTGGTTTGTGCTAAAGGAGATAAAGAAAAATGAAAGGGGCGGCAGCCTTACAGCAATGGCCCGCCTAGCTAACCATGCGATCTGTTTGGGATGGGGGGTGGGGAGGGATGCATTATCTGCTCCTAAGAGCACCAACAAATTAAAACTTATGCAAGGAACCAGATTCAAGGAGGGAACTAGGCAGGGGCTCTAGCTTTAGAGTCATGAGTAATATAAGAATAAAGGGGTTGTGGATCTTCATCTGTGACTAAGAAGCCACTAAGGCATGGTGGGGGGGGGGCATCCCTGCATGGAAGCCCTGAGAGGCCACTGTGTGAAGACTCGAGGGTGAGAGCTGGAATATGTGAGAGATGCAGAAGAGGGGCCAAAGTGATGGGAAAGGCAGATGCATGGGATATCTGCCCAGAAGAGCCAAGGGCAAGGAGTGGAACTAGCAAGAGAGAAGCCTTTTACAGTAAGCAAAGTGGCGAGGGAGGTGCTGTCTAAGCCTTTGACATAGATGGCAGCCACACCTGATTTGGAATTTGCTCTGCTGGGTTTCAATCTTGCTTTGGTCCAGTATTTCATCACTGTGCCCAGACTTCTCCCTTTCAGAGTGCTAGCATATAATCTGTGCCTCTGAGTGTTTGACGTACGTTGTTTGGTTTTTTATTTAAGTATATTTACTTGATATTTTTACAGGAATTTACATTTTTTTTATTAAGTGTGTTGTTTGTTTTTGACAAGGGGTTAGAATTAGGACATTGCTTTGGGTCGCAGAGGAGACGCTGGACTTTTAAACTGTGTTGAGACTGTGAAAGACAATGTGGACTTTTGAAGTCAGACTAAATGCATTTCACATTATAATATGGCTACAAATCTATGGGAGTCAGGGAGAGGAATGTGGTGGTTTGTGTAGAAATGGTCCCCCCAGGCTCCGATATTTGATTGATTGGTTCCGAGTCGGCGAAACTGTTTGGGAAGGATCAGGAGGCATGTAGTCTGGCTGGGGAGGTGTGTTACTGGGAAAGGGCCTTGAAGTTTCGAAAGCCCATGCTCTCCCCAGTTATCTACCCCATCACATCATGCTTAGAGATGACATGTGAGCTCGTAGCTACTGCTCCAGTGCTATGCCTGCCTGCCTGCCTGCTACCATGCTCCCTGCCATGATGATCATGGACCCTAAACTTCTCTATAAACTTTATTCTATAAGGTGCCTTGGTAATGATGCTTTGTTACAGCAGTAGAAAATTAATTTAGACAAAATTGAACCCATGTCTTTTGCAAGAGCACATATATATATATATATGGATTCATTAGAGTGGCTTACAAGCTGTGGTCTGAGTAGTCAGCAATGGCTGCCTCCTAATGGAAAGGTCAGGATCTGCTAGTTGTTCAGTCCGAGATGAGACTGGATGTCTCTGCAGATCCAGTCTGGTGCTAGAATTCTAGGGAGGTCCTAGAGAGCTGCAGTTTTCAGTCCATATTAGAATCCAGAAGTGACCTCTAACACCAGTGAAGGAAGTGCTCAGGAGAAGTGAGCTTGCCAGTGAGAGTGAGGGCAGGTAGACAGAACGCACAAGCTCCCTTCTTCATGTCCTTTTATGTGGACTGCCACCATGTGTGGCCCAGATTTAGCATGGTTCTCCCACCCCAAATAACCCAAATAAGAAATTAAAAAATCTCTCTCTCTCTCTCTCTCTCTCTCTCTCTCTCTCTCTCTCTCTCTCTCTCTCAGATGAACTGAGTTACTTGGGTTTCAGTCTCTTCCAACTGTAGTCAAGCTGACAACCAAGATTAGCCATCACAAACACGAAGTGTTCTTTAAGCTCTAAGCCATCTCCAGTCCACGGGTGTCTTAGTTAGGGTTTCTATTGCTGCAATAAAAAACTGTGACTGTTTTCTTGGAGAAGAAATGGATTTATTTGGTTCACACTTCCACATTGCAGTTCATCACTAAAGGAAGTAAGAACAGGAACTCAAACAGGACCGAAACCTGGAGGCAAGAGCTGATGCAGGGGCCGTGAAGGATGCTGCCTACTTCCTGGCTCAGCCCGCTTGCTTACAGAACCCAGGACTACCAGCCTAGGAATGGCACCACCCACAGTGGGCTGGGCTCTCCCCCTTGTATCACTATTTGAGGAAATACCTGATAGCTGGCTGTCATGGAGGCATCTCCTCAACTGAGGCTCCCTCTCTGAGGACTCTAACTTGTTTCAAGTTGACACACAAACCAGCCAGTACAATGGGCACAATATTCTGAGGGCATAATAAATCTCTTACATCATCCAAACAAAGCTATGACACAAAGTCATTGTCAACAAAAGAACATAATAGCATTTTCAAGGAGGAGGAAACACACATAAGCTGCAAAAGGGCCTAGAAGGAAGTGAGCACAGAGGCGGGGAGGGAGATTGGGAGCTACAGAAATGACCTCTACAAGTGCAGGTCACACATTTTAAACAGAGCAGCAAAGAGGAAACAAAGGCAAAGGTGCTAAAAGGGCAGGAAAGAGAACACATTTTTTTTGGTATTTCTTAAACTGTGAAAAAGTAAACAACTGCGTATGACAGTAGAAGACAGGGAGTACTCAGATGTTATGTCACCTGCTGTTATCTCCACGGAACTGTGGGTGTTCAGTCCATGTGTGAACGGCCTAGGGGAATGGAAGGCAGGTGGATCTTCCCAGGCCGAAGTCCAATTACCCTGCCAGGGTAAACTTAGACCTGAAGAGGGAGCTCAGAAAGAAGCTGGGAGCAGTGGGCTGTACTGGTGGAACAGCCCTTCCTTGTGTGATTTGGCATAAAAGTTTCTCTCCCACTGCGTATTAGCAAGTGGAAAAAAAAGGCTGGATCATGACACAGAAAGAATGCTGTGGAAGAAAAGGTGCAAGGGCAAGAGGGAGAAGCAGGAAAGCCAAGGTTTTAGTTTGTTGGAGAAATTTATTTCTCGTAGTTCTGGAAGCTAGGAATTCTGTAATCAAAGGGCCCACATAATTTGGACTTTTACCTATTATAACATGGCAAAGAAAAAAAAAGCAAAAACAAGCAAACAAGCAAACAAAAAACTTGAGGTGGAGAGAATTGGGTAGAATTCTGGCAACAAACTTCCTTCCTTGAAAAATGGACCTGACCCATTCATGATGGTGGCACCCTCATGATTTAATCACCTATTAAAGATTCCACCTCCCGATATCTTCACAGCGGCAAGTAAATTAAAATGAGCTTTGGAGGGAATACCCAACCCGCGGCAGCCCATGTGCCAATCATGTACTGATCCCTAGGGATGCAGTAATGAACGGCCACTTTGCCCAGGAGAAGCTCACGATCCAGCCCGATAGAGACCTGAGACCACTGTGGTACCATCGGCTAAAGTCATTTTTCAGTGAGGAGATAGTTCAAGTGTCCCTGGGACATAGAAGAAGCGCCAGAGTTCTGCTAGAAGTGTGTTTTGATGAAGGACAGAGTGGCCCAGGAAATAATGAGGGACTCCCTAACTACGTACATTCACTTACTCCACTGCTTATCAAGTATGCAGTCTGCATCTTGCTCTGTGTTGGGTTTGAAAGCAGAGTTATACACACCCATGGCCCTCATTTCATTTGTAGACAGGAGCCATTAGCTGCATAATTATGTGCACAAATGCAAAATTAAACTTAAAAACAACTAGAAACCAAAGGTACTTGGCATTATGAGAAGCAAAATAAATGTTTGAGTTACAACGTGGGAAAGGCCTACAAGGCTACCGACTTATAAGATGTAATACTTGCGGTGATTTGAATATGCTTGGCCCAGGCAGTGGCACTATAACAAGGTGTGACCTTGTTGGAGTAGATGTGGCCCTGTTGGAGGAAGCGTGTCAGTGAGACTCTCCTCCTAACCATGTCAGAACCAGTCTTCTCCTAGCGGCCTTCAGATGAAGATGTAGAACTCTCAACTCCTCATGCACGATGCCTGCCTAGACACTGCCATGTTCCCATGGACTGAACCTCTGAATCTGTAGTTAGCACCAAGTAAATGTTGTCCTTATAAGAGTTGCCTTGATCATGGTATCTCTTCACAGCAGTGGAAACACTAACTAAGGCAACACTGTATTCCCCTTCTTCGGAACAGAATATAAAAAAGTATTTGCTATCCAGAGTAAACTAAATTCCATAATCTCTGCCCTCTGGCAGTTACATTTTGTCATGCAACTCAGAGCCAATGCTACACAGTAAATCATCTGTGACAGGTGTCCCCTTACAAGGAAAGGCTTGCTCACCTGTTGTGGTTTGCCCTGGAGTTATCTGCATTTTGATGCTAATTCAATTGCCCCAAGGACAGCTGCCTAAATCACATACTCAGGACTCAGGTAACTTCACCAGAACCTTCTCCCCATTGAATCTGTAAAATACAGGTGAGGGGCAGGTACAGGATAGAAGGAGGCCTGTCATTGGCTGAGAAGGAAGGATGAGCGGGAGAGAAGTTTGAAGGAAGAGGAGGAGACTGAATCGGAAAGGGAGAGAGACATGAGGGAAAGGGAGAGAAGCCATGGCAGGTGACGTTAAGATTCTGCTCTGTGTATTTACAGATTTAAGTGTAATGGAGTGTGGGGTGGCTGGTCTGGGCCGCCACAGAATTGGAATATGTGCTTCTGGCAAGATACCCAGCAGATATCGTGGGGCACTGCGGTGCTGAACCTAGAGAGGTAAAAGAGAACCATACCTTTTTTAATTTTTATATTTTTACAACAACAGATGACGAACTAGTGTGATGGGCAAGAATCCACTAGGAATCCTAAGAGTTGAGAGAAAGTTTTTATTTTCTAAGTAAGAGGAGGCCAGTGCCATGTTAAGTCATGTGATATCTCAAGGGCGGGAATTCAAACAAAGAAACAGGGAAGTAGTCTGGGCTGGCAGGTTGTAGGTCCCAGGCTGTGTGATAAGTAATGGCCAATCAGAGAGTTAGAGATTAAAAGCTGCTTTTTAAAGAAAGTTGTTTAAAAAGTCTTTCAGGATACTCATATTCCTTTTAACGTGGCCCCACGGGAATTTGGGGTTGAAATCCTAGTTAGACAAGCTACTTCTTAATTACATGTATTATTAAAAGGTGATTAAGTTTGTTTTTAGAAAGAAGAGAGTAAAGAGATTACCTGAATCAGGTGGGGATTTTCATCCATGGTTCAGAACTTAGATAGGGAAAAATTAGTCACTAACTCCAAGTAGAGAGTTGTGATGAATGTCTGTAACACCAGGCAGAGTGAATGCAGACAGTTATTATAGAAGTTATTAAGGTTAAATAAAAATCTGTGGCTCTGGGTAGTGAGCTTAACAGACAGATATATTTTGGGCTAAAGTCCTGATTTTTAAGTTGCTTATTGATATTGGAATTGATAGAAGGTATTTACAAGTTATTAAGGTTAAAGAAAAATCTGTGGCTCCAGGTAGAGAGCTTAACAGATCAATATATTTTAGGCTAAAGTCCTGGTTTGATAAGTTGCTTATTGGTATTAGAATTGATAGAAGGTGTTTAAGTTTGTTTTAAGGAGAGTACAGCGATTACCCGAATCACGTGGGGATTTTCATCCATGGTTTGGAACTTAGATAGGGAAAAATTAGTCACTGACTCTAAGTAGAGTATTGTGATATTTACAATTTATTAAGGTTAAATAAAATTTTGTGGCTCTGGGTAGAGAGCTTAACAGATAGTATATATTTTGGACTAAGGTCCTGGTTTGATATGTTGCTTATTGATATTGGAATTGATAGAAGGTATTTGGCTTGTTTTAAGAATTACCCCGCTAAAGGCCATATGGCTCGTTGATGCCAGCTAGCGAGGGTTTGTGGTTATTTTTTATATCTACCACAAAAGGAAGCTCAGATTCTCTTAACATGGGCTCCACAGGAATTTTGGGTTTATTTCCTGATATCACAGAGTACAAAGGCCTATCAGGCTCATTGTTTAGCTTACATCCTTTTTAAAAAATTGTTTAGTCTTCATGATGGGTGTGGCTTTGAGTTTTATGATTATATTATTACTCTGGGAGAAAGTGCAAGATACAAGCTTTTCTGGTTACAGACTAAGGAACACAGTATCTTGGGAGAAAGGTTTTGTCTTTGTGTTTTTAAAAAGTGTGATTAGGCTCTGGAAATCTCACAGAGTCATACTGATTAGATTTGATAGAGGTAGACTGCCTGAAAAAATTGATTCAGGAGAATCAAACAAAAAGATATCTCGATTCTAAACTTTTGTCTTGAGAGTTGTATTTTACAGAGTTTGACTACTTGGATTCCTGGTCTCAAGGACTTTCAGCCGGGTCCAGTCAGGACACATCGGCTACAGCATTTGCTTCATTCTTCCTACCCCCTAGCCTCCAAGGATATCTCAACGTCCATGTACAGCTTGAAGACATTATGGAGAAGTTGTCGTCCCAATTCCCTGGACTTTGGGGGGGCCAAAAGGGGTTATTCTAAAGCTGTTTTTATGAGAAATTTAAAATTGGTTGTAATTTAACAGGGAGGAATAAGCTAGATTGAATTGTACAGTCATTATCTCATTTGGTAACTAAGCTAAAAATCATATCTTTGCTTTGGTATAGAATTTAATTCTCAAAAAAGTTTAAAAGTACAAGGCTTAGAGCCAGTCCTTCTATTGATGTCATTACAACTTCTGAGTTGATTACACATGTGAGTTAAGGCCAAATAGCAAACTCATGGCTCTGATTTTGTGAGAGTACTTTAAAGATAATATTTAAGATATAAAGACAATAGATTGCCTTACATAGATAGATGTTTTCAAAAACCTCAGAAATCCACAGAATTTTAGATTTAAAGTTATTTATCTTTTGTTGAGACACATCTGCTCCTAATGTTTAGGTGGGCAATTATATCTGATCAATTGGACCAAAGGTTATCGTGTTGTGTGTTCTTTCATGTAGCAGTTTAAGTGTAGGAAAGTGTGCAGCAGCTAGAGAGTCTGGGCCACCCCGGAACTGGCATGTGTGCTTCTGGCCACATGGGACACTGCAGTGCTGGACCTAGTGGGGGTAAAAGACAACCGTACTACTTTTTTTTTATTTTTTATATTTTTACAACAACACTCTCCTCTCTTCACCACTGCTTGGAGGTGATGATGAGCTATCTCAGGGCAGGTGGATGAGGGCAATGTCTGAGGAAAAGTAGATTAAAAAAGGAAGAGGCTGGGTGGCAACTAGAGCCACTTTGGCAGCCTTGGAAAAGCTCCCAGTCAGGCAAATGTGTATTAAACTTCACTTCTGTGTCTTAGCTCTCATTCTAATGATGTGTGAGAAAGGTCAAACAATATATAGGATCACTGGATCATTGCTCAATAATGTAACAAATAGCAACACTTCATCATGCTGTGTCAAGAAACTACTTAAAACCAGACTAAATCAGAGCACGCATATTCATATACATGGGATTTGGGGATTTCACAGCTGAGGACAATGAAATAGCCCCAAACAAGAGAAATTTGGTTTCCAGAAGGTTTTGTGATTAACTTGTACGTAGCCTCAAATGCCCTCGGCATGGAAAGGCTGTCTGAATAGGCTGTGCTCAGAGAAATGGAACAGTGAGGCTTAGTAAACTGGTAATAACTCCATTCACTGAGCTTCCCTGTGATAAATTCCTAAAATGGAAAAGCCAACAAAAGAAGTATGGTCCATATCTAGCTCAGAGTGGGATGAAATAGATTATGAACAGGAGATAGCTTTCTGTTCCATTTTCAAGATCTTTCTGAAGATCAAGCACGATTTTATTAAAGTCTGAGAGACAAATAAAAGAACAGGCGAGCTGAAAGCCTTGGCAACTGCCAGGGAGAGGAGATATGGAGAAATGTGTGCCTTTTAAGTTAGGCACAGAGGTCCAAAGGGCAGTACAAAAAGCCCAGAATGTCAGAGAAGCATGCTTAACATTGCCAAGTCACAGATCTGAGTTCAAAGGACAATGATTGCACACTCTGTGTCCCAAGGCAGAGGAAGGGTAGCATTAGAGACACGTGGTTACAAGTAGAGAGTTTATTAAGAAAGGGAACGCACTCTTAAGAATAAGAGCCGAGGAAAAGCACAGAGGCCTGTTTTCAAGATCTCTGGGGATGAGTTTGATTTAGAATCACACGCCTGTCAGAGAAAAATGACTTGGTGTGACTTTATAGCTTGTTATGTACTTTTATGTTCACTACCAGGACTATTTCATCCTCCTACCAGCTTTCTATGTAAAATAGACCCATTACTGCCTGCCTGTTCTATTGCAGGAATGTAAGTGCTTTGCAGAAAACCAGGCTTCAGGGAAGAGCTCCAGATCAGGACACTGGGCGTCCCAGCCCCAGGCACACCCTGTTGCATGTAAGCACTTTGTCTTACAATCATTGGCTCCTTTCCTGAGCTGAGCACATGAATGTTGCAAGGGTGAAGAGGACAGAGGTCCTGGCCTATGAATGCTTTCACAGTTGCTGTGTGCTATAGTTCAGATCTGGAATGTTCTCGAAGTCCTGTGTGCTGAAGCTTCACTCCAAGCTTGGTGCAATCAGAAGACAATGGGAATTTTAAGAGGTAGGGCATAGGATGAGGTCTCCAGATGATTAGGGGCGTGTCCTCACAATGACTTGTAGGACCTCAGTCTCCTCCTGTCATTCTTTTACTCCCAAACCGTAAGAGTAGTCTTATTGCACCCATGTACTTCTGCCCTGATATACCTCTCTCTACAGGCTCAGTGGCAATGGAGCCAGTCGATCATGACCTGTAATCTATAAAACTATGAGCCAAAATGAACCCTTTTCCCTTTCTAAGTTGATTTTCTCAGGCGTCTGTGAAGGTGCCAGAAAACTGACTAGCATGGGGGAAGCTTGGGGGATACAGTGAGGGTTATGCATTGCCACAGTACAAGGCCAAGCACAGTGTGCCAGCACAGACAGGAATGCTCTGTGCCTTTTAGACAGAATCAACAAGGACAGAAAAGAGAAAGAAGGAAGGAAGGGAGGAGGAGAATGAAGAAGGGAAGGAGGGGAAAGATTACAAGTGTTCCACTGTCCCACAAGGATCCACCTGAAGCTTCCTGTGAACATGTGTTCACATACATGTACGTACGTATACACACAGAGAGACACACACACACAGACACAGATACACACACACAGACACACATGCACAGGAGGCCAACCAAGAACCAAGTTCAAGCCGCAGAGCGCTTAGTGTTTGATGTATTGGTATGTTTGTTAAATATTAACCTTCATTCGTCATCTGGCAAACAAGTATTTTTGAGATCAACTAAAGTCACCTAGGGATAAAATGAAGGATCCAAATTGGCCTCTGGACTCCAAGCCCTGATTTTTCACAGGACCCACTTCCTTTTGAAACAGATATAAAAGGCAAATTAAAGTGGCCAATGAGGACATTAAAGAAGGCTTCAAGACAAGACAAAATAGACTACTGATGATTGGATATTTGGGAAAGCGAAAAATGAGGCATTACTTTCTGAGGACTTGGTTTGTCATGATTTTAAAATATAGACACGGAAATGGTGATGGCAGCTGTATTAGTCAGCTACCAGTTACTAGAATGAAATATCTGAGGTGATTAAGTTATAAAGAAAAAAAAAGAGTAGTTTGTTTCAAGTGGGAGAGGGTTCAGTCCAAGACTGAGTGAGCCCATTGCTTTTGACCTCTGGTGAGCAAAGGAAGTAGCAGGGGAAGAGTACCAAGCTCCTGTTGACTCCACCAGAGGCATGCCTTCCAGTAATCTAAGGATTTATCAGGTCCCAAAAGGTCATAACACTTCCCAGTAGCATCATTCTAGGGCTCACACCCTCAACGTGCAAACTTCTAGTTATACTTAACATCCAAACTATAGTAGTTACATGGCATTCTCAATATATTTAGTGATGCTAGATTGAACACTTAAAATGATAGGTGGTAAATTTTTATGTTAAACATATTTTACCACAGAGATTTTTTTTTAAGGAAAAATATGCATGTGTCCCAGAGTGATCCAACCTGAGAAAGACTCATTCCTATGACCCCGGCTTTGGGGGAGGGAGCAGTGGGTGTCATTATACAGTGTCTCATGTGTCCCAAGCTAGCCTTGAACTTGCTGTGAAGCCAACAGCCTGTGAACTCACTGTGAACTTGAACTCCTGATTCCCCTGCCTTCTTGGGTGCTGAACCTATAAGTATGCCAACCACTCCCAACTTGATCTTAATTTTAAGAGAAAGCGATCACATACAAAAGAATCAGAACAGTGTCTAGAAACTGTGGAGAACAGCCAGGAGACAGGTTCTCTCCTAGAAATACATTCCCACTGACCCTTCATTTTAACCCTTCGGGATTCTAAGCTAGGAATCCTAAGGCTGTGACTCTTTAGTACAGACCCTCAGGTTGTGGTGATATTTCCAAGGGTCTTAGGCAACCCCTGTGAAAGGGCCATTTGACCCTCCCCCAAAGAGGTTGTGACCCTCACACAAATGTGTGTCATTACACTAAAGCCACTCCAGTTTGTTTTAAACCAGCTGATTTATTACTGCTTCTTTAGTCACAAAATAGATGATGCTCTATGACATTCTGAGGGAAACTCCCCATCCCTGAAAGCACCCTGAGAACAGAATTAATCTTTCCTCAGGATTAGGGGACACTCTCCACTTAGAGGAAATCCTCCCTCTAATATCAGGAACTGATTGCTCAAATACAGTTGCCAGCTGTAATAAATAAAACTATAGAAAACCTATATTCTGAAACCAGTTTTTTATTTCAAAACAATGAGTTGCTTCTAAATGTGGACTAGTCATGTGATCTCTGGAACATAATATACTAAGAAGAAAAACAATTTGTATGTCTGAATTTTATATTTAACTGTGTTCCTGTGTTTTGTTCAGCAACCCCACCACAGTCCATACTCAATACGATCACACAGAAGCCTTGGGTGAGTTTTGCAATGTTTAAAGATTTAATGAAAGACTTGTCCCCTTAAAAGATCTGATTTCCAAATTCTCTTTTTGAAGGTGTCATTTTGGGCTTGTGACTGACAGAACACGGTTGCTCCTAGCACGCAGTCTGGCGCGGGAAGACCCCCGCGCAGGCGCAGAGCAGAGCATTTGCAGGGTGAGGGACTACGGTGGAGTCTGTGTGGGGTAGGCGCGGGAAGACCCCCGCGCAGGCGCACACTGCGGCGCGGCCCCGGGCCGCTTCCCGCGCTGAGACAGAGCACCTGTTACCTCTGGGTGGCCGCCAGCGCCCTCCTTGCCCTCTCTGGGACGCCGCTTGTCCCCCGCACCCCCTCGCTCCGTCTATTTATAGCGCTTGTCCTCACTGGCCCATTTCGGGTAGTGTGGTCAGTCAGGTCTGCCCGGCTGCGCCCTCGCGACCCCGCGCCTTGCCCAGTCACGGCGCCGTGGCGGCGGAGCGAGCGGGGCCGGGCGGCAGCGAGTAAGTAGGGGCCTAGAGAGGGGACGCACCCTCGGTCGGCCGGCTGGTGCGGGGTCAGCGGCCGCTCGGGTTTCCCTATGGTATAATCCATTTGCTAGGCCTCCAGGATCATTCCCTTCCCTAAATGACCCGGCTGATTATTTTGCGACCCCACTAGACTATAAATGCCACCGAGGTAAAGTCTCTCCTGCCTTCCTAGCGCCCATAATAATGCAGGGTTCGGTTGGTTTAAATTCAATCAGCGCTGAATGTATCCCTGGGCGACTCTCTTAACTTTAAAGCCAGGAATATAATTGCCTTGCATTTTCCCCACATGATTCTTAAGAGGAACTAATGAGCTATAATGCATATTAAAGCACTCGGAAAAGTATAAGGAACTGTGCGAATGCAAAACATGGTGAGTGCACCAAAGGAAAGAGAAGGGGAAGCTGTTTGTCTTTATCCTCTCTGTGCCTCATTATTGAAAGCCTTATGTGTTTGAAAGTGAATTATTCGTATTAAACAAATCAGGGAAAGGACAACAGCGGGAAAGTTGAGTGTAATTAGGGTGGTATGCATGTTCAGCCATTTCCTACCGCGTTGGTAAAAGTAGGGCTGGGGAAAGCTGGTGATGGCAGAAATAACATGCAGTAAGTTATGTTAAGGGTGTTAGGTTATAGACCAGGGGTCACAAACTTAAATGGCTATAAAATCATCCTCAAGGAGAGAAATAGGGAAAGCAACATAAACAATGGCTGACACTTAGGTCTTGGCACGGCTGGGCAGATGTGCCAACTGAGAGGCTGCAGCTGGCTTTTCAGGTCATGTGGAAATGAGCCGTTGTTGTCATTTTTTTTCCCTATAAATGCGGAATGTTTCAAGTTTGCTTCAGCTGGCTATTCCCCAGGAATGAGGCCTTTATCTCAGAGAGCCAATGATGACTGAATTAACTTCTAAGGGTGGAGGCGAGAAGTAGATGTCATAATGCCACAAATTACAGGCAAGGGAATAAGTCTCCTGGAAGGATTTATAGTTGGACAAGCAGATAATAACTTAAAGCACTGAAGCGTGGTTTAAACAAAATCAGAGTCTCCAAACCTGACATGTACATGCAAAGGCATAAAGGGAGAAGGACAAATGTAGTGGCAGATGCCTTTAATCCTAGCACACAGGAGGCAAGCGGGATCGCTGTGAATTAGAGGCCAGCCAGGGCTACCTAAAAAGACCCTGCTTCGGAAATATTTATTCAGATATGGGGGTAAGATTACTAGGAATGATGTAGTTACTAAACAAAGCATCCGTTTGATCAAACAACCATACCAAGCAACTTATTTTTTTTTACTTACTCACTTTACATTCCCCTCCCTGTCACTCCTCCCACAATCTTTTCCCCCTCCTTCCCTCCTCCCCTTACCTGAGCAGGTGAGGCCCTCCTGGGTATCTCCCTACCCTGGCGTATCAAGTCTGAGAGGCTAGGTGCATCCCTTCCCACTGAGACCAGACAAGACAACCCAGCTAGAACAAATCCCACATGCAGGCAACAGTTTTTGGGACAACTTGGGGAGAGACTCCCCCTCCCTCAATGCATCTGATCCTGTCTGATCCCGGAAGCTAAGCAGGGTCGGGCCTGGTTAGTACTTGGACTGAAGACCAAGCAACTCTTGCATGCCAGGTATCAACACAGACACAATACGACTAGAGAAGTGAATGAAACATAAAGCCCTTTGCTTCAAGAAATGATATCTGAACTGAATTTTAGAGCTGAACCAGGGAAGAAGGATATTCCTGACACAGAGAATTACCTGTATGCATTAGAATTGCTAGCACTTATGACATTACAAAAAAAAAAAAAAAAAAAAAAAAAAAAAAAAAAACTGCTAAGGCAAGTCAGGAAGTGAGACAAGCAGTGGTGGAAGAGCCAGTTCCAGCAAGCCCACAAGGCTGGAATGAGTACTGGTGAAAATGCCCATGATACTTATTCTTTAATGTGGGGTAATCATTTTTTACATGGTAGTTACTGACTTTTAAAAGGCTTTCTTAATAAAAGGTTTTGCCTTGGAACTGGGAACGTTGGAACTGGGACGTTATTTTCTGATGTCGTAATTGTTGACATTTCTTGGTTTGTAACCAAAGTCTGTTGAAGGCAATTTGAGGAAAAGTAGATTTTTGGAGCCCTGTCCTGGTTGCTTTGCTGCTTGTCAGCTGGGTTTTTGTTTGTTTGTTTGTTTATTTGATTGGTTGGTTGGTTGGGTTTGTTTGTTTGTTTTTTTCTTTTTGAGACAGGATTTCCCTATATAACCGCCCTGGAAGTCCTGGCTGGCCTCGAACTCAGAGCCATCTGCCTCTGCCTCTCAAGTACTGGGATTAAAGACCTGTTTCACCACGCCCAGCTCTTCAGGTGTTTTTTATAAATAAAAATCCAAAGCTACGACGTTGATCATTTTTATCATAGTTGCAACCTATTCACTGTACCAAATATTTTTATGGGGAAAATAAATACACAACAAATCTGAATCTAGTAACTTTACCCATCACACAGGTCATTGCTGAAGAAATGAACAAAGAGGTGGGGGTATAGCCACAAGATTTCAAAGCTGTTGTCATTCAGACCAGAGAGGAGGTTTCTGTATTTCCCAGTCACTCCTAAGTTGGGCTGCCTACACTTTGATGTGCAAATTTGTAATATATGAAAATTCATGATGTATCTATTATTTCTCTGCATATGACATCAGGTAATATGCAGATATCATTTACAACATAGCTAAGATTTTTGGAAATCATAAGTAATTTATATTAATACGATCCTTTATTCTGAACACATTTTATGCAGTTTTCAAAATATACAAAGGGCATAAAGACTAATGAAGTGTGGATTGAGTCCTCACCATATGACTAGGGAAATTAAACATTTATACAGTTGAAACGCCTTGTCATTCTTCCTGTCTCCCTTTCTTCCACATCTCATGAAAGCAACTACTCTCCTGAATTCAGTGCTTATAAGAACCCTTCATTTCTTTATGTCCCACTACAGTGGTATGGGTTCTTAAAAATACATAATTTTTAACCTTTTTATTTTGTTGTTTTCAATTTCACAGGAAAATTACAAGAATGATATTTAAAACTCCTGTAATACACTTTAACAAATTCATCTACTCTCTCTATATTATATTATCATACTATGTGATCTATACTTTACTATCACAGTATACTGTATTGTATATTTTAAACACATTAATGTTGTGCAGCATGTATCCTAGTTATTTTGTTACTATTTTGATTCATATAGATCATGTTTACTCATTTTCCACTGTACAATATTCTTTTGAGTGAATAGGTTATAGTCTGTTAATGGATATTAAGTTGGCTTTTACTATTTCAAACAGGACTGCTATAAATTTTAGTTATTTTAAATTCTGCTAAAGATGGAGAATTTTCTTAGAAATGGTGGTCATGTACCAATCACTATTCAGAAAAAGCAGAAACTGTAAAGATAATGGAAAGATGATAAAATCAAACATTGTGAAGGCAAAACATTTTTGATTTGAAGAAATTGACATTCTTGCCCTACATTAAATTTATAGCAATGCGCATCTCTAAACGAAATGTGATGGACCTGGGTTAACTGCACTTGGATTTGCAGAGTAATTAGGCTTTATTCTTGTGATTTATATTTATCTTTGCTACTCATCTTTCTCCATTATTATGGGTACTATTATTATGAATGCATCAGTTCAGTCTGCCATAAATTGGAGCAGAGAATAACTCCCCATTGATATCATTGAGAACATTTATACAATTTTGTTTTGCTGATGAAAGGAGAATGCACTCTCTGCCCTCATTATGAGAAAAAGTTGCTGTCAGCTCTCTCCATTTATGAGCTGTCCGTGTCTGTATCCACAAGTGATCTGTATATGCACCAAAATTATTTCCATTTGAAAAGTTTTGTGCAGGTATGTCTTGCCTTCACTTTACCAAGTGGATTTTACAAAGCTAATTACATATTGTACATATATAAATAACCTTATTCAGTTCTTCCACCTGCTCTTATTCTTACATAATTCTCAGGAGTAATCCCAGGTAAAGAAACTAGAACTTAAAGAGGCTATAAAACATGTTCATATTATTTCATTACAGTAGACAAGGGGTCAGATGTTAGCCTCAGGAACAAGCCCAAGGCCACGCCCTTAACCATGGAGAGTGTACTAAGTACTCTGTACTGTGTACTGAATTTGCTGAGTCACTGTAATGGTACAATCAACACCTCTTGTCAATTTGAGAGCTAAACACTAAAATAACTACTTGATTTATATGCTTGATCTCCATTGTTCAGATAAAGAAACCAAGAGTAGGAAAAGTTAAATCACTTTACGATGACATTAAGTAAACAGTTAGCCTAACCTCCAATGGCCAAACCAGTACCTTCTATGCTCTTTAAATATAAAGAAAAAGGGGGTTGGGGATTTAGCTCAGTGGTAGAGCACTTGCCTAGCAGGCACAAGGCCCTGGGTTCGATCCCCAGCTCCGAAAAAAAGAAAAAAATATATATAAAGAAAAAGAATGTTTTTCAAGTGTGGTAGCTGATTTAACATCCGGGCTCCCCCCACCCTCATAATTTCAGCCTCCAAATTAATTTGATCTGTAAAACCAAAACAATTAGAACACCTTTCAAGTGTCTATAAACAGCAATTAAGGAATAGGTACTTGGCAAATATCTACGTCCATTTAACACGTTCATAGTACATGACTCATCAAAGTGTTGAAGCTGTTGTTTCTGTTTTAAAGTGAATTGAGCTTTTGTTTTTGTTGTTATTTGTGTAAGCCAATGTTGAAAGAAGAAGAACGACATCCAAATGTACCATTTGTTCAGGAGACTAAATATAGATATAAATGATGTGGGCATATAGATATGAACAAGCAGTTGATTTTTTTCAAAGCAGAGCCAACCCTTTCTCAGAACTCTTCAGCTGAATTTAGGAAAAGAAATGGAGATTAATCACCCAGACAGGATAGTGTCCTACTCACAGTCTAGAGAGTGGATTTATTTATAGCTTGGAGAAATCGGCAACATGCCACTGTCTTTGCACAGTCTATGAGCTATGAACGGGTTTCATAATTTTAAATAGCTTTTAAAAGTCAAAAGAAGAATAATACTTCATGACACATGAAAATAGGGCATGTTAAATTTGTGAAATTCAAATTTTAGCATCCAAAATTCATCTTACTGGGGCACAGTTATGTTCATTTGTTTGTTTTCTTTCCCCATGGCTGCCTTTGTGCCATAAGAGCAGAGTTGAGTGGTTGTGACAGAGCCCAGATGGCCTGCCTGGCATATCTACCATACAGCCCTACGCTTCCAGCCCTTGCACTAGAAGGAGTAAGGGTACATACAGACTTTGGGGTCAGCTGGAACTGGCTCCACAATTCAGTCTGCTCCCGTGATAATGCCTTGGCCAGTTTATGAGAAGCCAGTAGACAAGATCTTACCATGTAGTCCTAGATGCTCTGAAACTCACAGTGTAGATCAGGCTGCACTGAGCTTCTAGAAATCCTCCTGCCTCTGTCTCTGAAGTGCTTGCATTAAAGATGTGTGCTGCCATGCCAAGCTTGTGACTGGTGCTTTCTATGAAAAAGGAGTAAGGATTCGAGATTCTGATGATTCTACCTGACAGTACGGTATCTGAAAATACGAGGCTTCAACCCAGTGATGTACATAGTTAAAGCTACCTTGAGCGGCTTTTCTCAACATTTCTTCAAATGTCATTTGTACAAGGATCCTGGGTACAAATAATAGCACTCCCAAATTAGCTTTAACCATCTCAAAACTCGAAACCCATTTTCAAACCTATTGCTCTGTACACTCTGCTTCCTTCCCTGAATTTGCTCTGTCCTGCTGCTGTCTCAAGGGCATGACTATAACAGTGTCCTACATATGGACATCCCAGCCATACTGCCAAGACCTGAGTTTCATTGCTATAGCTACTCTCATGTGTTGTGTCTGTCCTTGAACCAGTAACAGTAATAAGGGATGGAGGGCTGGCTTTCCCCCAGGCACACCAAAGTAAGATAAGTTAGATACTAAAGGAAGCTTAGCATCATCCACCATAAAATCTGTAAGATATCGCCTGGAGAGATGACTCCAGCTAAGAGGACTGGCTACTCTTAGGATCCAGGTTTGATCTCTAACATCTGCACATGGCTTACAACTCCAACTCCAGGGGATCAGACAACTTTTGCCTGACCTTTAAAGTTACCACAGACACAATGCACAATTACACATGAAGACAAAATATCTATACATATAAAATAAAAATGATAAAAAGTTTTAAATGCTACTTAAAGCATGTTTATGAGCAAACATAGATCTATTAGTTATTTAACTTGAACTTCTTGAAAGTAGTGATGCCTGTTTTGTTTTGTTTTGTTTTTTAATCACAATAGCCAAAATGGAGTACCAAAAAGTCCATCAGATAGAATTCGGCTCCATTCTTACATATGTGAAACCCTAGGACTATAATCATAAAGTTTGGTATTTAAGTGTCTGAGTTTTAACATTATCAAGATCCACAGTCTAGGAACTGGCCAAACTGCCTGTGGTGTATTAGATCAAGGGCATCCCTTTTGGAAGGTTCGCTTGGCCTTCTGACATCACGAACACTGGTATCCTTCAAGGGATATTTACACATCGATACAAATAAAAATACTAGACCTTTTCAAAAACATTACTTCCTTAAAAGAATTCTTATGTTCTGGGCTAAATGTGTCACTTCGTGGTAAAGCGCTTACCCAGGACGTGTGATACCCTGTGCTCAATTCTCAGATCTGAAACAAACAAAAACGAAAAACAAAACAACAACAAAAAAACCCAGTAGGTTCTTTTTACTCCAAGTAATAGCTAATATGATTATGTGTCAAGACACCTTTATATGTGATTTTGGCTACTCATTCTGGGCATAAGAGAGTTCAGACTTACAGCAATCTCTTAATTGCCCATAACTGGATACTCTTATGGGTAAATTAAAAAAAAAAAATCAGAGGTTTGCTTTTAACCGGAGAACCATCTCCAAGAAAGCTTTAAGTGTTATGGAAGTAAAACTGAAAAGGCAGTGCAGCGATGTCCAGCTGGTAGAGTTTTGTGGCCATTTCACTTCTTAGCTCTGATGGTTGTTACAGCATATGCTCAGACCAAGTGCTTCTTCGGTCTGTATTTGTCACTATACAATTAAACATCCCTGCCACGTGTATATCACTTGTTTCTTGAAGTGAAATTTAATTCAACCCTCAAAAAAAAAAATAGATATCTCACAAAGTGTCTAATTCTTTACAGGACTGTAGAAATTTGGGGACTTACTATCAAAAAATGCATCTTGTCCTTGTAACTGCCACCTTTCTTCCTTAAGCACTAAGTGTGCCACTATCACCATCTCACTGCCTGTGGCTCTGTAGCCAAGTGAGAACTAGAAAAGGATGTAGACACTAGGACCCTCTCCTCACAAGGGCTCCTGGCTCTGGGAATGTCTTTAAATCAAAGCAGCTAATTAACTTCCTTGAAACCTCATGTTTCCATCGCCTGGGGAAGGCGAAGGTAACACCACCAGCTTAGAGACTTTTAATTAGACTAGGGCTTTTAAAAGCAAGAAGCAATTCAGTCTGTGCCACTGTGAAATAGGGAACAAAGAAAAGCTGGGCAAGGAAGGAGGACACATTTAGGTTTAAGTTTTAAATATCATGAATTCTCAGATCAGCAGCCATTGGCTTGTGCTTTAAAGCCTAGAAGAAATGAAATTTTCATTACCTAGCAGTCTGAATAATTTTCCCCGTGCCAAAGTTTAATCAGTGTGGACTTTGTTTCAGTCATCTCACTTCCAGGGTCTATATCACCCTAATCATAGACTTATGTATGTAGTCATCATACATATGGTTGTGTGTTGTAGAGGAGTTGAGTATAACTGCATCTCTTTAGAAATGATATTAACTGATAGCCCTGAATCCTCAGCCTACAGGGTGGCCCTTCTGTTAGCTAGAAATGGAATTGCAAAATGTGTTTATCTTTTCACGTCTTTCTTCCTTCACTCTGAGACACTCCAGTCCTGGGGGAGGGGTGGTGGGAACCACTGATGATTAAAACTATTGCAGTAGCAGTTAATAATTGATGATTTACATATCAAAGTCTTTTTCTGATACAAAGTAGTTGTCCTAAATTGCTCTGTTCTGAATGTATAATATTTATTTGTAAATACTGCTTAGCACTAATGCTACATGTTAAGTATGGAGAATTTTTTTTTCCTTAGACAAAACCTGCTTCTTTTCTTACCCTCAGGAATGCTTCATGGCATCTCCATTGATTTGTGAGCAATCAGAAATGTAAATAGCTCCTCAGGAATCAAGCTAAGCCCAAAGAAGCCTCACTTACCAATTTCAAGGAGTGCATCATGGAGAGCAAGACTGAGGGAAAGGGGAAACACCAGCACAGCTTGAACTTACTAGATAAAATTAAGACTATGAAGGAATTAGAAGAAATGGTTGATGTAGTGCTCATAGCAGAAGAGGAGAAATTTCCTTGCCACAGACTGGTCCTCGCTGCCTTCAGTCCTTACTTCAAGGCTATGTTCACCTGCGGACTACTTGAGTGCACTCAGAGGGAGGTCATACTCTATGACATCACAGCAGAAAGTGTGTCAGTGATACTAAACTACATGTACAGTGCTGTTCTGGAGATCAATAATGCCAACGTACAGACCGTAGCAATGGCCGCCTATTTTATGCAGATGGAAGAAGTCTTTAGTGTGTGCCAGAACTATATGATGGACCACATGGATGCCTCCAACTGCATAGGAATTTATTACTTTGCAAAGCAAATTGGAGCAGAAGATTTATCTGATCAGTCAAAGAAGTATTTATATCAGCACTTCGCTGAGGTAAGCCTTCACGGAGAAATACTAGACATCGAAGCTCACCAGCTTCTGGCACTTATTAAGTCTGATGATCTGAATATATCCAGGGAAGAGAGCATTCTGGACTTGGTTCTGAGATGGGTAAATCATAACCAAGCTTTGCGCACAGAGCATCTGGTCGAGCTTTTGAAGCAAGTCAGATTGGAACTTATAAATGCGTCCTTCCTAAGACAGGCCCTCAGGAGAAACACGATGCTCCTTTGTGATGGCAGTTGCATTGATATGATCCAGAATGCATTCAAAGCCATCAAGACACCCCAGCAGCACTCCTCTAATCTCCGCTATGGCATGGAGACCACCAGCCTTCTGCTTTGCATTGGGAACAATTCGTCTGGAATCAGATCACGGCACAGGAGCTACGGGGATGCCAGTTTTTGTTATGACCCCGTGTCGCAGAAGACCTATTTTATCTCATCGCCCAAGTATGGGGAAGGTTTGGGAACAGTGTGCACTGGGGTAGTCATGGAAAACAATACCATAATTGTGGCTGGAGAAGCAACTGCCACTAGGCTTTCTAGGCAAAAGAGCAAGAATATTGAAATCTATAGGTTTGTATCTCATAGCAGGTTTGTTTTGTTTTGTTTTGTTTTGTTTTGTTTGTTTTGTTGAGATAAGGTCTCATTATGCAGCCATGGCTGTCCAAGAACTCTCTGTAGATTAGGCTGGTCTGAACTCACAGAAATCCACCTGCCTCTGCCTCCTCAGCAGTCTTTATATTTTTTTAAAATCTTGTTCTGACATTAGCATTTGGAAGAAGTACTGCTGAGGGATCACATCTTAAATAATGTCGAGTAAAATTTTAATAGAAGTCATAAAAGTAATATACAGGACATCATATTATGTATCCACAATATCAATATAGCATATAGTATTTATAATAGCCATTCATGTTTTAAAATTATTTTCTCTACTTGTTTTGCGTTGTTATTGTTTTTGTTTGGCTGGTTTTAGGCGGTGCTGGGGATCAGACTCATGGCCTTGGCTCCATCACTGAGTCCCACGGCCTGCCTTTTCCCTTGATCGCTGATATAATTGAATTGAACTCATGAGTGCTAAGATTATAAGCACGTGCAGCACACCTAGCTAGAACCTTTTTCTTAACCAGGAAATTTTCATTGTGTGTCCTCAATTTGTGAATCTTCAGCATTTCAGAACTTTTGAAGAATGCCTCAACTATAGTTGAACAAGAGGAACAAGAACACCTGCTTAGACATAGTTTATTGTCTGTGAATAATGGTGAAAGCACATTTACTTTATGATCTAATCGTAAATATTTGTGAGTGCTTACTCTTTAAAGCTAACTACATGAGTATGAAATATGCACATAGAATAAATACTAAAAGATGTAACCTCCTGCAGGACCTTCCCTTGTCCGATCCCTCTTGTCTGAGTTTATTCAGATTTTTCAGTCAGAATGCCATTCTTTGTGACAGTATGGGGCAAAGAAGGAACTTAAAAATCTACCATTGCTTCATCATTTATTAGCACCAGACCTCTGGTCTAAGCCATTTCTGTCTCTTGCACAGTCATGGCTTAAGGAATACGTCTCATCTCCTCTAGAGGGGATGGGTTACAGAGTCCTGAGTAAATGGCCTGACCCACACCCATGGTGATCAGGCATGTCACGGGAAGGAACATCCTTCTTCCAGTAGACTGCAAAGTGAGTATGAAGGCCTTACAGGGGAGCAACTCTGAGTTTTCTGACAGGATTCTTGTAGTTCTGTCTCCCAGTATGGCACATGATTTGTGCTGGTGCCCTTTCTATCTTGGGACCCTAAAGAGCCTTGGGCTCTTCAGATATCTCTTTTCCTCCTTATAAAGGCAGGCTACTCACCTCTCACCAGAGATTGTTGTTGATAAGTATTAGCTCTGTCACATGTTTTATTCTGTTCTGAGTCTTAAACATCTTCCATTTCATTCTAAAAGCCCTCTTCCTTTTCTTGCAGCAATGTCTAACTGCATACTCCCTGGTTTCCTTTTTAAACGAGCTTAGATTCAGCCAGAATCCTGTCACCAACAGCTCCTTCACATTGGTCAGAATTAAGGCCAAAGTTACTAATTTCTTCCACCTTTAACATTGATGTGAAATTGTCAAAAAGGCAAGTATAGTCAGATTATCAGAAGCATTGTTTTGGGCTTAAGTGAGACATACTTCCTCATAGTCATCGTCTACTTACTGCATTGGACTTAGAAAGCCTTGAGAGAGTCCTGCCTCCCTAAGAGCCTTGTCTCAGGGCTTTTAATCTCCTAGCTTCACTGCAAGTCACTTTGGTAGCAATTTTGTGATAAATGAGGGAAATTAATTGTCCCTTGCAATATTATTTTATAATACTTTACTATTTTCATATTATTCCCTATCACTTTAATCTCTGTCCAGATGTTCTTCAGAGTGCCTATGTTGCACAGTTCATAGATGTCCATGCAGGTGTATTTCTTCTTGACTTAAAGTAGAAAATAGACAAACAGCCTTGTAGGCCATTCCTTTCCATCTTCTTTCTTCATCTTGCCACTTTGGCATATGAAATAAGTGAGCGTATACCAATTCCATCCTGTCATGTTTTCTTAAACTGTGCCTCAGAAAGCCCCAAGCCATCTCTGGTTCTATTTATATATTCACTCACTTAGCTCCTCTCAAGTGACACCAGCATGTAGGCACATGATCCTCCTTCTCTTTAAAAATCCATACAATTAAGAATTAGTGAAACTACTCCTTGCAATTCCAGGAACTCTGGCTTCCTTTCTAGAATTGCATAGAAGACAGCCATTGGAAGGTTTGATAAATCTTCCTTCAGCAGTGACAAGCCACACATGTCTCTATGAAAGGAACATGCCTTTCAACTTCCCTGTCAAGCCTGAAGCAGAATGTTCTCTGGGGAATGTGAGAGTTGGCCCAGAACAAGTGGGAGAAACTCTGATTAGATGACTAACTGTCGAATGTTCCTTAAAAACTGTACTTTGTACAAAGCACACATAAGTGCTGCAGGCTTGGTCTTGTTTCCAAGCGCAACACCTGTTTTCTTATTTCCCATGGTCCTGGGTTTTGTTTTATGTTCCACATAAACTTTTCTAGATTTTTCTGACACATTTAATTTCAGATATCTTATCCCACTATCCCTGTAAGTGTTTTTGTCTTTCTTCTATCAAATGTCTCAAATTATTATTGGAAAAATACTCATATAAGCCAAGCATGATGGCACATATCTGTAACCAACCATCTGAGAGGTTGAGGCAGGAGGATGGAAAGTCCTAGGCTAGCTTGGGCTACATGATAAGATTTTATTTTTTTAAAAACAAGTGTTATGAGGAAAGACAAAAGACAGCCATAAACTAGTACACACAGGGACTTTATAATATACTAATAATCAGTTAATCTGTTGGGTTCCAGAAAGCACTGACAAGACATCTGTCTGAGGACCCATATCTTTCAAGACTCTCTAAATGGATAGAACTATTCATGATGGAAATTACCAAAATAACCATTTCTAGTAGATGAAAATCAACATTATATGCCCAACAGACATCTGTGGATGGGTTTTACACAATGCTCTTAACCCAGTTTTAAACCAAAACTACAATTTAAATAGCAACCAGGAAAGGTGATACGCACCTTTAACCCCAACACTGGAGGGGCCAGGGCCAGCCTGGGCTACAGCTAAGGCCAGTCTGGTCAGTAGCCAAGGCTACACAAAGGGGCCCATTTTGTTTTTGTTTTTGTTGTTTGTTTGTTTGGTTTGTTTTGTTTAATCTACCTATGTAGACTTTAACAATTAGAAACTTTAAATTGAACTACTTTAAATTCTCTGCTTTAAAACCATGATTCCTTCAATGTTGTACTAAAGTGCTATTCCTTATCCAGATATTCAGGATATTTTGTATTTTTGTCTTTTTATTCAATTATGTTAAAGTTAAAAACTGATTTTCTGAAAGATTTTTCTATCCCTGATTCTTTTTCCTGGAATTAGGAAATGTTAAAGACTAGTCTGAGTAAGGTATACTTTTCTACGTGTCGGTTTTTTTCAGGGAGATGAAGAATACGTTTCAGCTTATTATGTTTTGCTCATTGGTTCTTGGAGGAAAAGAAAGCAAATATATATTACTATCTTTTCTCCTCCTATTAGAAGAGCCAGGTCACATCGTTTTGTGTTGGAAAAAAGTTAAATGTGCTTCTTGGGTAAGTTGTTGCCATGGTAACTCTAATCTCTCTCTCTCTCTCTCTCTCTCTCTCTCTCTCTCTCTCTCTCTCTCTCTCTCTCTCTACTTGCAGGTATCATGATAGAGGAAACCGGTTTTGGGAAAAGTTATGCACAGCCGAATTTCGAGAGCTCTATGCTCTGGGCAGCATTCATAATGACCTCTATGTCATAGGAGGACAGATGAAAGTTAAAAACCAGTACCTCATTACAAACTGTGTTGATAAGTACTCGGTAGATCAAGACAACTGGAAACGAGTGTCTCCCCTTCCACTGCAGTTGGCTTGTCATGCTGTGGTAACAGTAAACAATAAACTGTATGTCTTCGGAGGCTGGACCCCTCAGGTTAAGAAATTCCTTGCATATCTACCTGGTGTGGCTGGCTTTGCTGAAAGAACGTAGCAGTTGAGTAGTAAAGATTATGGCTTACATTTTGGCAAAATGCTTTTAACCTCATACAACTTAAACTTAATTCTTGAATGTATCAAAGCAGTTTTAGAAAATTGATTTTTTAAATGTGTTATTTATAAACATGAGTGCATTTAGTATTTGTACTATTCTATGGACTTCATAATTCTCCTGCAGGCTAATTGGGAAAGATCCCCATCTTGAGGAGTAGCTACAGGGAGCATCTAAGCAATTGGAGCAGGTGGAGCCTCATTCCTGTCCTTCTGTCTGACCACTCTGTGGCCAGTGGCCAGTTTAGGCCATTTCTACATTTAGAATTCCTGCTGTAGGGGCTGGGGGAAATGTTTCTATTGGGAAGATGCTTGTTGTACAAGCATGAGGACCTGAGTTTGATTCCTGGCACCCATGTAAGAGCCCATAATCCCAGCATTGAGGAGCCAGAGACAGGGAGGTCCCTGAGGCATGCTGGGTAGCCAGTTTTGTCAAATTGACAGGCTCTAGATTTGGCGAGCTACCTTGCCTTAAAAACATAAGACAGACCCTCCTAAGGAACACTTGAGTTTAACGTCTGGTTTGCATATGCACATGTACAGGAACACCCACATTGACCATGAGTAAGTATACACACACACACACACACACACACACACACACACACTCACTCACCATAAATGGAAAACCAGAATATTGATTCCATAGTGGCACAATCATTTCCAAAAAGTTGTGTTGTGACTGAACACTAACTGTCCTTGCTGGGCATCAGCAATATCAAGAGAATACTGTTGACATTGAAGCCCAGTGACTTGATAACAAATCAAAGCAGAGGCCAGCAGTGCGGCCTCAGTGGCCCTGTGTCCTTCTGGGGATCCCCCTAGATCTTTGGCCCTTACGTCGGTGTCCTCTGTTCTTCCCTTTCCATTTTTTCCAGTTCAGTAACTCTGATTTGCTCCTTGAATGTCTCTGTGATATAAATTTATTTTTGCCTATAGTTTCTCTTATTTTATCAAATTTGTCTCTGATAAAACCCATGCTTTTACATTCCCTTCATAAGCTTGAAAAAGTATACTTATTTATACTTTATACGTTTCTATCTGAGATGTAGCTCAAACATAGCACAGACTTCATCACAGCAAGTACTTGACATTGTCTGTAGGTAGGTGCATTTTCCAACACTGTCCACCTTCACAGTGAATCTGCACGCCGCAAAACAACCCGGAAGCTTTGCCTTACTAGGTAGAGACTAAATACCTGCATCAGAAGGAAAGGTAAAGCAGTAAAGAAGGTGTGCGTTAAGGTGTAGTCTCTGAATGCAGTCTCACTGGGCTTCAGACACAGCACATGAAAGCAGGCTCAGACTGCCCAATGTCCTCACTCCTGTTGTCCTTAAAGGTGTTGATAAAGTGAGGTACATGTAAGTTTCCTACGGGTAGCAATTAGTTCTTTCTTGTAAACTTGAACCCAAACAAGAGACACATCAATCCTTAGCTTGAAGTTGTTATAAAGTTCCAGATACTATATATAAAAATTACACTATATTACCTAAAAGTTTATGGATAAGAGCCACTTGTATCTATGTAAGAATAAAATTATTCAGTTTTTATTAATCAATCATTAAATATATAAATATATAAAGTAGGTAAATATAACCCCAAGTAATTTATGTTAATCCTATTATCTTAAAATTTGGAATCAGGTTATTTACATATAGCTCATAATTATGGTCTAAAAATCCTCTAATTACTAAAACAACAAAAGTGTTTTGAAACTTTTATAGGTTAGAAACTTTTTATAGGGTAGAAAATATAAAGAAATGCATTATGGATTATTAAAATTAATTCTTCATGAATACTGTTAAAGTTCACAATTGTGAACTTTGCTAAGGATAGGATTTTACTTAATACACTGCTCAAGAGAACAGGCTTTGCTTTTTGAATAAAGATTTTACAATTGCTTTGTTTTCGCTGTCTCAATGTGAAGACCACTGATTGCTGTAAATCAGCATGTTAGCCCCACTGCACATGTGAATCCCCCTGATGTTGACAGAACTTACAACCCCGGCACAGGACTCGGCAAGTCTGTGAGTCTGAGGGAGACAGTTACCCTCTATTCATCTCCCCTGCCTCCGCCTTGATTAACTGCATCTGCACGCTCACAAGGCCTCTAAGTGGTCTGGTGCTACATTTGCTGTCATATTTCATACAGATGGATCTTCCCGATGAAGAGCCTGATCGATTAAGCAACAAACTGTTGCAGTATGACCCCAGCCGAGATCAATGGAGAGAGCGCGCACCCATGCAGTACTCTAAGTACCGATTCAGTGCAGCCGTCGTCAACAGTGAGATCTATGTTCTGGGTAAGAAACAGCAGATTGCTCAGAAGGTAGCCACTTTTATTACTTCAGCAGTTTGCTCCCTTTCTCTTGTATCTTAGTTTAAATATATATACGCATAAGTGGCGAAAAGGTATTTCTTGTTTTTCTGGAGCAAAAGCCAAGTAAGATTAAGTCGAAGTGGATTGGCTTAGAGGGCAAACCTGCCTTTATGGCATCTCCAAGGGCCCTGGAATGCAAAAGCAGCAGTGAGCCGTCCGATGGGACACAGGCTCATGAGAGCAGAAGCCATGTGGGTTTGCAGCCAGCCGTGGCTGTGCTGTTAAAGAGAAAGCCATGGCCGGGCAGACTCTGCCACGGATTCTGCAGTTTTCTTCATTTTGCCCAACCCTCCAAATTTCTAAAGACGTACTACCAAGCAATTTTCCATGGATGCATTTCCCCCTCCACTCTTGAATACGTGTAGTCTGTACTAGCTAGCAGGGGCTGGTAAGTACTACAGTTCACTAGAAATTGCAATGGTTGGTAAGAATTCCAAAAATGTCTTGTAGGTCCCATTCCTTTCCTCATTCCCTGCAGCTTCCTGCCTCGTTGTGTCTTAGTCTTCAGAGTGTGTATCTTCTTTCTGACCTCTCCTCCTCTCACTTTATCATACATCCCACCCTGCCTCCCCAGAGTATGGCAAGACTGGGATACGAGGCTGATTTGATGGCCCCCGTGTCCTGGTCCTTCTGTCTGCATGAGTGGCTGGGTGGAAAATCAGTAGGTAATAGGAGGCAGAGAAATGACAGCAAAGAGATGAGCTCTGGAGTGAAGGCAAACCAGGCCTCTAATGAGGACAATTTAAAAAAAGAAAACACGAAATGCAGGCTTGTTATCTTGGGCTGTTTTTGCAGCATGGAACAAAGCAATTCACACAGCCAAATATTAAAATTGTTTTATTTAAGAATTATTATGAAACATAATTTATGATTATCTCAGGTAAGAGACTCAGAATTATAATTAAACTTTTCCTCTAGATAAATATTCCTTATTTGTTATAACCAGAATGAGAGCTCTCCCTAACAAGGAACCTCACCTAGGCTGGATATGTAATAAAATGATAATGTCTTTTGGATGACTGTGGGAAAGGGCACCTAGAAGCAATCTGGGAAGCCCACTCTTTAGCGCATGGACAGGTGTCCACTGGGTGAGCAAAAGGTAAATTTAAAGAGGAGTTATGTCAGTGAAAGAAGAGTATATGCTATGCTTCAGGAAGCAAGGGGGGTCAAGGAGCAGAAATGAGCAGCTAGGGCGAGCGGCGGCTACGGATTGGGGTGAGAAGAGGGAAGAGATGTGGAGTGGATGAGCACGGTGTGGACAGCGCTGAGCCAGCTGTGCAGGTGCACTGTCCCCAGGCTCTCCTCATCACTGTGACTAAACCCCTGACAGAAGCAGCCGGAAGGAGGGAAGGCTTACGGTGGCTCATGGTTTCGGAGGGATTTCAGTCCAAGTACCTGATGGTGGTCTGTGGCAGTGGAAGTGGGGGGCAGTGACTAGTTCACGTGGCATAGACAAGGAAGCAAAAGGGTGACAGAAACCAGAGGCGGATATGACTTTCTAAGTTCCACTCCAAGTAACTCACTTTAACCAGGCAGACCCCGGCTCCTAAAGGCTCCACCCTCTCCTCACCCACCACAGGCTGGAGACCAAGCATTCCAACTGTGAGCCTCGGGGGACACGTTCATTGAAACCATATCAACTGGGAACCACATTATGAAGGCCTTGAAGAACTAATGTAGTGAGCAGTGAGGAACCACAAGGAAGCAAGTTGATTAAAGGATGTTTGGGAAGACTGGTGCAATGGGACTCTAAAGAACAGGTCAAAGGCCAGGAGAAGCCAGAAGTGGGGAGTATCTTAGTAGCTTAGATCGTGCTTCCAGAAACCCAGAACCAGGAACAGGATTCATAATCATACCAATAAGTCTTGCCACCTGTAAAATTCACCCATAAGGAGTCACCTTGCCCAACATTTATGCTTAGTTCCAAGCGCTTATACAAGCTTTGAAGGGATGTGAATCTCAGTTGTTTCATTTCTGTGGTCTTAGTTATAATTGAAATTGGGGCAAATATTATACAGAACCCTGACATTGTTGGTTTGGATGACTCACAGAAACAAAAACCTCACCATCAGTTGTTGACTGTTTTAGGGTAGCTACCTACACTCCGTTGTGCTTGGAGGTCCCTGCCAATTACTATGAACTATTTATTAAAGGCCTCTCGTTTCTCTCCACTGGATTTACTATTCCTCCTGTACAGCTGCAGAATATCTCTCCTTACCAGAGAGGCAGCAGTGTGCTAATGTGAGGAACGCTCCAGCCTCAGAGAGGACAACCAAACTCTTGGCTTCACCACTGACTCTGATCTAATAAATACTTTATTATTGCACACTAAGATGTATTCAGGGTGGCTACATTGCAAATGTTCAGACGCTGTAACAGCTTTTCACTGAGCCTCTTGATGTTACAGACGGATGTGAAGAGCTGCCCTGTCCCCTAAAGTCTCGTGTGCCGGAGGCCTAGGCACCACCATGTAGCACTATATGGAATCGTAGCGATACTAGAAGATGGGTTCTGCTGGGAGGAAATGACACCATTAGGCTGTGGTGTAAAAGGGAAGCATATTATACTTTTAACCAACAACAAGAGTAATCTAGTTTCTGGCTGAGGTGAACGGAGCCAGCACAGTAAGTAACGCTGCTTACCCATTAAGTAGCACCGCAGAACAGGGCCTAAATGTATGCAAAAGACACTGGAGAGGCAGGTGCATCAGGACGGAGCACTGGAGCGGCTCTAGCACTCGGTTTCCCTCCTGTGCGCCCTAACTGGACTCACCTCAGCTGAAACCCAGAAGTACATATTGTCCAGACAGAGATCTGAGAGAAGCCATGTAGTTCTGGCCTGAATTACCTGAGAGGAAACTTGTATTCTCAGAATATGAGTTTCACGCTACTTTCTGTCTTCTGTCTCTCCCTCCTCCCCTCTCTCCTATCTTGCTATCCAGGCCAATCACGGCTAAGTTTGGCTGAATGGGAAGACTAGGATCCCAGATTTTTAGCCAGAGAACCAGTACAGGGAGAGCCTGGAGATGTCAGCCTCATGGAGTCTTGGGTTGTGGACTCCTGGGGCTCACCTCTGGTGATGCCTGCTCTGGACGTTACTTTCATATTTCACTAGCTGAGAACTAAAATTACAGTTGAGCGCAGCCCAGGCCTCAGCTGATTACCCAGAGGATGAACTTCATAGAGAGCATCAAAGAGCACTGCACACACTTGAACTCTAAGTGGACACTAGAACAACAGTGCCCAGAAAGCATATGGAGCCTTCTGTCCTGCCCCTGACCAGTCCAATGTTGACGAAGGGGGCAAAGAAGGAGGAGGAGGGAGAGAAAACAGGAGAGGGAGGAAGAGGGAGAGAGCAGAGGAGAGAAGACCATTGCTATCTCTAGGGTTTAAATAAGCCTCTGAGTGTTATCAATGCACTCAGGACACAGTTCTTACTCAGCAGACAAAAAGCCCTGGAAAATCTTGAATCACTTGGAAAAAGCAACAGTAATGACAGAAAAGGCATAAATGCATGAGTCATCCTTCAAGGGCCTTAAAGCAGTTCCTCTAAAATGCTAAAATATACATATGCATATTATATATGTATTTATAGGTAGTGAACATTCTTGAAATAAACACTAAAATAGAAAACCTCAGCAAAGAAATAGATATAAAGAAAACAAAGTAGAAATTTCTAAGCAGAAAATATTGTTGCTCAAATCAAGAGGCTCAAGGGGTGGCTACAAGAGCTGAGGGCGGGTGACAGGGGCCAGGGTCAGGAAAGACAAACGTGTATTATAGGAGCTGTGGGGTCTGGAGGCACAGGAAAGGGATAAAACCCGGGAGCTGCAGAACAGTTATAAAGGGCCTCCAAGTTATGTCTCTGGGACCCCAAAACTCAAATACCAAGAGAATGACCCCTTAAATTATTTAATATGAAATTTATTTTTAATGTTTTTGTCCATTGGTTTTTTTCCTGCGTGCATGTCAGTGTCAGAGTGTCAGAAGCCCTGGAACTGGAGTTGCAGACAGTCGTGAGCCACCATGTGGTTGCTGGGAATTGAACCCAGGTCCTCTGGAGGAGCAGCCAGTGCTCTTAATTGCTGATGCATCCCTCCAGCCCTCAAAATTACCTAATAATCTCTTAAGAGCTTCAAATATGTTTAAAGTTATAAACTCACAGACTCAAGATGTTGAACAGCCCTAAATGAATAAATCCATAAAGCCCACACCCATGTCACATCGCCAGATACCACGGAAAAACAAAGGGGGAGAAAAGCAAGCAGGCAAAAAGCCTTGAATTGTCTACAGGGGAACACAGTCTGGATGACTAGAGATGTGTGCTCAGACACCACAGGAGCTAGGAGGCAGGCAAGCACAGCTAATTTCTGACGGGGAAGAACCATCAACAGAA